>NW_023144625.1:500380-545551 GCF_012932325.1 Thrips palmi | reverse complement strand
GGTCACCTCTTTTTTGAAATCCTGATCTGGCCAATTGAAAGCGACCGATGGGGCGGGACCAGGTCCATTATTTGTCTCGTCCCCCGTTCCAAAATCCCCTTTGCCACAGCACCAAAACAAACCCCCTCCGCCATGAAACCAATCATTCAGAGCCGTGCGCCCCGGACGGGATTTGCCCAGGTTATTTGTTTGGGGGACTCCGAATACCCTTAAAATTGGGTTACTTAGCCAACCCTTCCGTACAAACCCAAACACAACCAAAACAAAAACACAAACAAAAAAATGATAGGCCCCCCCCTATTTTTTGAATAGAAGGGCGGGCCAAAAAGTACGGTATTGCCTGTAAAAAAACGACGGTATTGCCTGTTAAAAAAAGTCTGGAGTAATCAGTACAGGATTTACCGTGATCTTTTCTCGCAGTGTATAACGTATGTGCAAATTTGTGCGTACCTAACGATGAAAAACCGTCGTAATACGTATAATTACGATCATAAGATGTTGAGTGTGCAATGAATCTTTAAACGGAAGAAGAACAAGAGTCAGCTCTGAAAACGGCCTCAGCGCATGCACAGATGTTCCCCCCACCACCCGGTGCACATGCGCAGAAGCTGTTTTGGGGGCTTACTTCTGTTCTTCCGTTTCAACATCCATTGGAGTACACGGTGACATAATGTGTACCTCCAATAAAGGCCATAAAGTCTGCAAATCGTCAAAGTGTTAACACCGAAAATATTGTAATAAAATACTCTCCCAAAACTTGTTGATGCTTGAGATCATCGTCAAGTTATGGGCGATACTGTTGTTTCCTGCCTCTTTGGAGGAAAGACTTTCTGTGTGGCTGTTAGCGATACACAATTTTATCGCTGGAAAGGGTACTAAAAGTCCTTGGACTTGGAGTGTGGTTTGCTCACCTCATCTTACGGGCATTGTGCTTCAAGTATAACTGTTCTCTTCGCAGGCAGGCCGCGCTAGGTGAGTTGAAGAGCATTAGCCTTACGTCGTGGCACGACGGTGCTTAAAAGCAAGTTAAGCGAAGTCCGGCAGCTGCTAGAATTTCTGCTCCACACTGAAGGTATACTTACACGTCTAAAATTTCAGTAGTGTTCTATTGTGACTGTGCTGCTGTTTACCTTGCATATCTTGTATACAATGGTGAAACACAGGACCTAAACCTTAAAGCCTTAAAAGCCGTAAACGATTTACGCCCCTGGAATTCGTTTAATCGTTAAATGCCTTCGGAAGGGCATTTGAATTTTGCCTTACAGTCCTTTACCACGCCCTCCCTGAAGGCAACGTTTAACGCTCTAAACTTTGAAACGTGTACCCATTTATCTCTTATTAGATACAGCATACTTCCAGGCACACTCTTATCTACAGCGTGGATGCCAGGCACACACTAAAATAGTATGTACCTGGCATGTACACTGTAAATAACAGTGTTCCGTACCTGCAAGGACACACCATAATGCATTCGCTCAGGCCTTCCTGAAAGCATGGGCTTGTTTCAGTGTACTTTCAGGCACACTCTAATTAAGTAAGGGAGAGTGGGGTGATTTGTAACAGATTTCGGAATTCTCTATGCAAATACAGAATATTCTGCATGTCGGTGTCAAACTTGTGCCAGTTGAGCAGTCTCCCGGGTGGAAGGATCTTTAGTTAAACTGTAGTTTCAACTACAGTACCAAACTGCAGTTCCCGAACTAAAGTTAGTTTTAAAAAGAAACTGAAGACTAAATACAATTCCACTTTGCAGTTGAAATTGTAGTTTTCTGTCAGTTCACAATGTAGTTTTAGTGTTGATTTGAAGTTCAGTTGGAGGTTCAGTTTAAGTTTCAGTTACAATTTACTTAATATCCATTTCTGGAAGTAAAGCGACTGCTGAAAATAAATATTCAAAAACTGTCTCTCATCTAGTATGTTTCCGTACTTAGTATGTATTTTAAACATATTCTCTTATCGACATACTAACGTTGATAGTTATGTCTCAAAACTAGTACGTTTCCATACTTCTTATGCAATCTTCTAGTTCTATCAAGTAAAAGTTACATACCACTAGGGGAACTCAAAATTACAGTGGCTGCTTCATTGCTTTTAAAGCAGTTGAGGTTTACGTTGAATTTTAAAAAAAGTATCAGGTTAAAAGCAAACGTTTAAGGTTTATAGCTAATACAGTTGGCTTTACTTTAAATGGTATAGTTGTTCGCTGTTTAAAAATTTATGCAAGCTTCCCCTTTTTTAAAGTTAGCCTCCCTAAAGAGACAAAGTAACCTTAAGTCTGCGACAAGTTTACGTAAACAGACTTGTCGCAAAGGTCCAAAATATTTTGCGCTTACATTTTTTATACTGACAGTTTAAAATTAAAATTGGTCATAAAATGCAAGTTTGTCATGAAGAGGACTACAACTTTACATAGGATTACTCTAAAATTGCTTGTAGTTTAGAAGATGTAGAAAAATTCTTAGTTTTGATTTTTTTTTTATTAAATCCAAATCAAAGTAATTCTGTAAAGTCCTTCATATACCCTTTTTAAAATAAACATAATATTACATGCTAGTAGTATTAAATAACACTTTCGTTGAGTGAAGTTGGAGCAAAGCATATTGACTACCGCAAAAATGGACACTTAGTGCATCCTCCGCTAGGTGGCGCTAGTGTCGCATCATTTACGTCTTCGAGTTAAAAGTGTTCTTGCAGCGGATCAGAGGAATATTTTTGGATCAAACTCTGTGCAGCGCAAATATTTGAGATGCTATGACTCTACCACAAAAGGATTGACCTCGATAGGTGGAATATTAGGGAAATAACTTTGAATACAACTTTCCTCTCGCGCACGGCTACGGGGTCGTAGTTTGGTTAGGCTCCGATCGCTGTGCCTCCAAGTGCCTCAGTCCTCGATGCAAAGTATATTTTTTACGAGTGATCAAATCCGAGAGGAGGTGATTCCACTCACTATCACCTAAGGTTGAAATCACCTAAGGTGTCTTAATGATAACAGGGCTGAGGCTCTGTTTTGAAGTTTCACTCTCTTTTCGGAAACTGAACCCCAACTACTCTCTTTCGAGTTATTTCAAATGGCTTTTAAGTTGTTCGAAACTAAGGTTGAACTGCAGTTTGACTGCAGTTTAACTAGCACGAAAATGAGGGAGAAACTATAGTTGTTCCAAATAACTGGTAGTTTTTGCATAGTTAAACTGCAGTTTTACTGCAGTTGACTATAGTTTAACTACAATTTTTTTCTCTTAAAAGTTACTTTTAACTTCTTGACTTTTTAATTTTTTTTCACTTAAAACAATACATTTTACAACAGAAAAACTCCTGTTTTGTCATATAGTTTTAACTGCAGATCCTTCCACCCGGGCATGGCCCTTAATCTAGACTGTGCAGCTCCATTGGATCAATCTGGATTCCGTAATCTTGGAAATCTGAGACGCTTTCCAAACCCCTGCATGCTGTTACGAATCGCCCCGCCACGGGGTGATTTGTAACAGCCATGGGGCTTTTTATAACATCCTACACATTAAATGAAACATCGTCGGGAACGTTATCTCCTCCAGCAGTAGTTCTTCGGATGTCCTGCAGACGCCTTAAAATCTACAATACAAGCTGCCGTTGACCGCCTCAGCATTAACTGATCGGCTATGTCAATCCTAACGTCACTTTTTTCAATTTTGGAGGAAAGAATAGAATAACTCTCTTGAAAATGCATTTCGAGCTGTGTAAATGTATTGGAATAAGGCAGCAGATGATTCGAGAAATAATTCAAGCATTTAATTGCAAAAACTACCTAAATTCTTGTTTTCATACGGATCTGTTACGAATCACACGCTCAGACCTATGTGGACTTTTTTCACTGACATTGAAAGAGTCATGATCATGACTAAAATTTTGGGTGAGGAATTCTTTATTGCACAAATTTGGGTGAGGAAGTTTTCCTCGCCCAAGTTTGGGTGAGGGAAGCTTCCTCACCCAAATTTGGGTCATAATACTATGGAGCTATATGGGGAGCTGATACACCCTTTCTCACCCAATTTTGGGCGAGGAAGGCTTCCTCGCCCAGATTGGGCAAGGAAACCTTCCTTGCCCAAATTTGGGTGATAAAGTAAACCTCGCCCAAAATTGGGTATTGATCATGACTTTTTCATTCTCAGTGTTCTCTCTTGCTTATAGCGGTTTTAGAGCAAACGGAAAAAGTACTATTTCCTTCTTAACTATGCACAATTTTGATCGTTTTAGGGATATAATTGTCAATAGAGCATATAGAAATTGAAAAGTACATTGCAAATGACATCAGTCCGGTTTAATGGACTATAAACATTTTACAACGAACAAAATAGTGAATAGCAAAAGAGAAAATAGTACATATTACGTTTGCACAAAAACCTTTACGGCAAAAGATAAAAAGTCAATACGAGTCTGAGAGTGCACCCCAAATGCCTGTTACGCAAGAAATCCGTCCCTATCTATCACTGGACATAGTAAAAGCAACTTATGCCACGTGGCTACATTGTAAAGGGGTCACGCTTCAAGGCCCCAACGGTACTTCGATGGTGATTCATACCTGGGGAGCCTCAGACAGAAACTTCCTCGAACTCAAAAAAAAATAGATTTGCCTGTTTTCGGTGTACCCTATATTTCAGACGCCCTCCAAAACTAAACCTGAGCACCGATCACATCCGCTTCGATTGTTGAAGGACCCTGTACTTGAAGCGAAAGAGGGGCCATACTCAGATTTCCCTGTGCTCCCTCCACTTAAATTAATAAACGCATTTGTTACGAATTGCCCCTGTTACGAATCGCCCCATACTCCCTTGTGTACTTGCAGGCGCACACTGAGAGCGTGCCGTGCCTGGCAAGTGCTGCAAATAAGAGTGTACCTAAAAGCATGCTCCTATAAGAGTTTACTATATGTACACACTTTAGTTCCTGGGGCACTCTAGAAGGGCGTGAAAGACTTTTCATGCCCTCTACAGCGTAGTTGTTATGCCTATGAATTTCCAGTATGATTGAACAGTTTGGTGTATTTGCCTAGGGCTGGAGTCGATCAATATCCACATGGTTGCTGACCCCGCTGTTGACTTCCTGAGGCAGAGCAGGCCCCTCCTGCTCAACGCGGCCAAAGGCGCCGCCCGCGTGGCGCCGTCCCTGCGGAGGCTGGCCTACACCTCCACGCTGCGAGACCCGTGCCTGCGTCGCCACCTGGAGTGGCATGCCGCCACTTTGGAGGTTGGTCCACTGTCACACTGGCGACGCGACAGTAGTCCATCGGATTCGTGTACCAATCTTCGATAAAAATCTTGTCAATGCGCAGTGAAGAACAAGAAGAATCACAAAAGACTCATTTAGGGCATTTTAACTGAAAATATGTTGTGTTTACTGTAATATGTTCTTTCTAACTTCTACCAAGCAAAGAGTCTTAAATATTTAAAGTAAAAGTGCTAAAGCGTTGTCTTTTGCGATTCGTCTTGTTCTTCACTCGGCCACGACTAGAATGGTCTATTCGTGCGTTCCGAAGTGCATGTTTAATTTCGTGCAGTAGCGCGCAGTAAAACCTACGTAGTAACTTAGTGTGTAGCGCCCTGAATTTTTCTTCTCTTTCGAAACCAAGTTCATATGTGGAACCAGCACAAAAAATGCTACCAAATGCGCCACCTGACTTAGACGATTTTGGTAAAAGTGTGTTTTTGACTTGACAGTTTCCCATTGTACCCTGTGGCCACGCTCTCTAGGGGAAGTCAAAAGACGCAGAGTCATTCCAGGAACTTGACACTACGTTGAAAAGAAAGTGACAAAATGTTACGTTGTTTTGAGCATTATGTCACATTAGTTTGAATGTTATTAAGCTAAATTTTTTTGGCTGTTTCCCATCCAATTAAATGCACTGAAAAACCAAACGTGGTCCAGACCGCACCACTGGTGTGGTCAGATAGATGCCATTTTGACCACATCAGTTGGTGTGGTCTAGACCACGTTTGACGACTATGGTGCGGTCTAGACCACGTTTGGCCATGTTTGGTGTGGTCTAGACCACACCAAACGGACCAAACGTGGTCTAGACCACACCAGCTGGTGTGGTCAAAATGGCATCCATTTGACCACACCAGTTGGTGCGGTCTAGACCACGTTTGGTTTTTCAGTGTGTGAGACAATAAAAAAATGTGAATGTCACATTCTTTTCAATGTGATGCCACGTTCCTGGGATGAGTGTGTTTGACTCTCTATGTCAAAAAAAAAAACATCTTTCGCTTACGATTTACATTTCGATGTCACTCTTTTTTGTTCCTGAAATACACGGTGATAACGGTTCCTGGTTTTTCCAGGAACTCCCTGGAAATCGCCAATGCCTTGACCATTGTCTTCCTGGGAAAACCAGGTTCCGTTTTTACCGTGTACTCTCTCGGGAAGCTGCTACCACACCACCGCCTAATCGTGCCTTTTGTGTTTTCGCCGGCCAGGTGGTGGAACTGCGCGTCCACCACGCCGGCGTGGCGCCGCTGCTCGGCGCCTTGCCTCGCCTGCGCGAGTTGACGTGCCCCTTGCTGGACCGCATGCCGGCGCTGCTGCAGTGCCCCTCGCTGAAGAAGGTGCACCTCGTCGTCAACCTGGACGCGTCCACGGCAGCCTTCATGTCCGGAGCGGCGGTGTTCGTCCGCGGGGCCGCCTCGCGCCTGGAGCAGCTCGTCCTGGAGTACCCCGACGGCGAGGACCGCGTCGCGGCGACCGGCTTGGTGGCGAGCCTGGCCGGCTGCGACACCGCCGCCCCGACTCTGCGCAGCCTGAGCATCGAGACCGAAGACGGCGTCTACGGGGACCAGTCGCTGCGGCCCATGCTGCCCCCTCTGGCCGCCACCCTCCACCGGCTGGGGGCCCTCGTGACCCTGGCCGTCCCCACCGTGTCCAACGACCTCCTCGAGGCCCTGGACGGCGACGCGCTGCCCAACCTGGAGCAGCTGTCCTTCGCCTTCCTGACGCACTGCCCCCACCAGTGGGCCCACAGCCAGCCGGTCGCAGCCGCCTTGCAGAGGTGCCCCCGGCTGCACCTGTCCATGCTCACCTACCACCGGTATCAACGATCGCAATGTGCCTTTTGTCAGGAGCACAGCTGCCATGACTTCTCAAACGATGGGAGGTGGACACTCTTCAGTCACCCGAAGCAGGCACTCTGTGGTGTAAAGCACTCTCACGAAGAAATGTACTTCCCCAGCACTACCACTGTGTGGCTTTCCTCGCCTGAGTGCTGAGGTTACCTTCATTTTCTTGCTTGCAACATCTGAAAACCTTTTTTTTAAACCTGAGAACTGCTTTTTGTGTTAGCGTTATTTGATCGTCGTAAAGAAAACACTTTTTACGTCTCCAAGCCCATTGTTGTGCTGCCAACGAATGATTAAGATTTTTTACTTTTTGTACTATATTACAAAATCCACTGTGTACATAGTATACATCTATAGGAGTGTACTTGCCAAGTACACATCTATAGGAGTATACTTGGGCAAGTATACATCTATAGCAGTGTACTTGGGCAAGTATACACCTTTGGGGTGTACTTGGACCGCCTATCCGCTATCCCAAGTATACTCTTATAGATGTGTACTTGGCAAGTATACTCCTATAGATGTGTACTTTGCAAGTATACACTCTCATTCTAGGAACGTAACATCACGTTGAAACGAACGTGACAGACTGTCACGTTCGTTTGAGCATTGTGTCACATTCGTTTGAGTGTGAATTGGCCGAAAACCAGCTCGTTCACATTCAAACGAACGTGAAACAATGCTCAAACGAACGTGACACTTTGTCACGTTCGTTTCAACGTGATGTCACGTTCCTGGAATGAGAGTGTACTCATATAGATGTGTACTTGT
This sequence comes from Thrips palmi, assembly GCF_012932325.1. Lineage (NCBI taxonomy): Eukaryota > Metazoa > Arthropoda > Insecta > Thysanoptera > Thripidae > Thrips > Thrips palmi. The sequence goes on along the minus strand of NW_023144625.1, from coordinate 537,692 downwards.
AAAGTACACTCCTCTAGATGTATACTAAGTACACTGTGGATTTTGTAGAGTATGGCTGATTTGAATACTGGGGATCACTGGTTACATAATTTTACTTCTGTTCCCTTTTGTACACTTGCTTCTTTCTAGATCTTATTATTTTAATATGAAAGTAAATAGCTCAGTGTGTCCTTACACCCACATTTAGTTGCCCTCGTTTGACCTCCACTTTTCAAATAGCGGTCTGAATCTGTGAGTCAGACTTTTTGTAAAAAATCGAAGCGCTTGTCTTAGTTTTTGGACGCTCAGGGGGCGGCAACGGCCTCGGAGGCGCGTGAAGCCATGCGCGAGTAAGGTGCAGTGGTTACTTATTTTGCTTCGATTGTAAGATCTAGACCGTTGATTGCAAAACGCTTTGCACAGATCGAAAGAGCACAAAATTTGGGGTGCATTAGGCCTAGTAGACTGCCCGATACTTCCAATTCAATCGAACACAAGGGCGAAATCATTTACATCAACATGGCGCATGAGCTTTTCCTAAATTTTATGATTTCTGTGTTTATCGGTGTTTTTACTGCACCTTAATATTAAGGGAGGAGTAAGGGAGGAGTTTCGAGAAAGGCAATTAGCCTAATGCACCCTAAATGTCAAGCCCTTTCGATCGGTGCAAAGTGTTTTGAAAAACACAGTCGAGTTTTCATAATCTCGAACAAGTGCGCAACCTCTGCACTGACGGCGCGAGCATCGCGTCACGCTCTCCGTAGGCCGTTGCTACCCCCTGCGCAAGCTAATTTGCAATATATTGAGCAAGATACAATTATATTGACAATGCATGAAACATATATGGAGTCATATATTGACACATATTATCCATATATTTTCCTTTTTGCAAGGGAGCGTCGTTCAGACTCGAAGTGTCTTAAACAGGAAAGAGAATTGGACAACTTTCTGCTTACCGAATATCAGGTTAACTAGAATAAAGGAGGGTCCAGCACGCAAAAAGTTAGGAAAATCTAGCGCCGCAGGCCAAGGTAGGTACGCCAGGCGCGGATTGGAGAAACAGGCAGCGAGACATCGCGAAGCCTACGACAAGACGCGGTATGGCGTAAACGTACCTTGTAATTTATCGAAGCGCACGGGCTAGATAGCACACATCAGGCGATGCGAAGAGAGAAAGGGCGGGTAAGGTTAGTCGGCCCAGCTCCGCTCCCGAGCCAAGGGATTTCTCGTACCACGCGGCAAAACGAGAGCGCTTTCGCATTCTTTTTTTGTGGTTTTGGTAAGTAAGCTACTTCTGATCTGCAGCAAGTTACGAAGGGGCCGCAACTTGTTTTACCACTTGAGCGATTCTCACGTTTCGGGGTAGTTTTGGCGTCTCTGATTTGCCGAAAGTGAGAAATATCCAATTAAGTTTTGGTAATATTCATTAGCACCAGGTGCGCCGAATCTTCGCACCCCAAGGTGGTGTATGCAATAGATTAAATACTAATCGCACCAGGGACTTGGTGTGAATAAATAGGAACTCGCAAATCGCACCAGTCACCAGTGGTGCGAGCAACGACGTCTGAACTATTCGCACCACTCACAGAGGGATAGCCACCTGGGGTGGTGGCTGTGTTCTTCTGGGCTTCCCTCTAACTGAAGGTCCAACCTATCCTAACCAAACCTAACGGGCTCGCGACAGATCTTTCTCTAACTCGCGACAGATTTTTCTCTAACTCGCGACAGATCACCTCCCCTCTCTGGCCTCTGGTCACTAGCTGGTAAAAACTGAGCTGGTGCGAATAGTCATGCAGATTTGGGTAGCACCACTGGCGCGAATAGTGATACAGATTTTGGGTGCACCACTGGTGCAAGTACTGTTAAAATACCTACTCGCACCATGCCTGGTGCGAATAGTATACACCGTGTTGTTCGCACCAGTGGTGCAAATTAAGTTACAATAATTTATTCGCACCATGGTGCGAATAGTCACTACGTTACAGTCAGGATATACTAGATGTTATCGCAAAGGTACTTTATAGAAAAATTGCACTATCCCAAAAAAGGGTACCCATCGTTTGATGAGGTCGTTGTGATCACGGAAAAGTTATCACGGAAGTTTGGCAAGGGGAAATCCAGGCTGACTCCTTTTCGGTAAATTTCGTGTAGTGACTCTAATCGAATACAGCGGTAGGACATTTTTCTTGCGCTGTACATTTGTAAAGAAGTCGCGTATTGGTTTCGGTGAAATTGTGAACAGCCAATTTGAAGTCTCCCACTCGACAGTTGCACTATTTTGCGAACCACACCGCTCACACTTTGATGGGGTCAGGAGTCAAGTTTGGCAGAAGTAATGCCTTTCTCTTTGAATGACATAGGTCATCGCGAGTTACTTTAGTGGGTATTGTCCGAAATACGCTACGAGCCGAATCCACGAAGTTGAACATTTTCGAGACACTGGGTGCGTTTGAAGTCGGCCATGGGCTCCAAGTGAACTCCTAACATCAGAAACAAACCCCATGTCGATATCTGCGCTCGTTTGGGCACAGGAGTCAGAAGAAACGAAACTACCCCGAAACGTGAGAATCGCTCACTTACAAAACCAGTTTAGATACACGCTGTTACACCCAGTAAGGCGTCGTTGGACTTGTTTATTAACCAGCGAGCCTCCTGCGTGATTTCTCTACTGGTTTTGGCAACAACGCATTAAGGGGAGGTTCTACTGAAAATATTGCATTTTTCAAATTGAGACCCAGTGTAAAAATTTGTTGCAGATGTATAGAAATACATAGTTAATGGTCAAACATGAAATTTAGAGCCCAATACCTCCCTCCAAATCCAGTCGAAGAGGTTTTTTCAGCCTATTGTAGCAATATCTTAAAAAATTCTCCTACGCAAAGCATTTCAACGTAAACTGATGTTCTGGACATTTTTCACTTCTTTGGCTCATATGCAATAAAGCGTGGCATCACCAAGACATGGGACCCAACAAATTTATTTTGTCGTTGCTTTTCAGAAAAAAAGTCACTAAAATATCAGAAATTTTAACATTTTCTTGAAATTTTATTGACATGCTGTCTTAAAAACACAGCTTATGGTTTTGTAATGGTCCCAGTATCTTACTAATGCCACGGTTTATCAATTATGAACCAAAGAAGTGAAAAATGCCCAGAACATCAGTTTACGTTGAAATACTTTGCGTAGGAGAATTTTTCAAGTTACGACTGGAAATAGCAGAAAATTCCTCTTCGACTGGGTTGGGGGCTAGGTATTGCTCTCCAAACTTCAAATTTAACTATTGACTATGAAATACTTTAAATTTACAATGAATATTGATAATGGGACTCAATTTGAAGAAAGTAAGATTTTCAGTAGAACCTCCCCTTAACAGATCTGCAGCCAAACTGCAATCAATCAGTGTCTGACACGGAGCATGCTGGCGTTCCGTATACCCCCTGAAATAGTGATACGGACATCTGCCGTACCACTCCTCCCATAAGGGCCTGTGCTTTGTAAAGCGTGGTACGGAAATTTGAGGGGGGCCACTGTTATTCAAACTGCGATAACCACTGTATATATTTTGCAATAAAAAACTTATAACATTTTTTTTGCAATGATGACAACTAAATATCTGCGATAAAAAATTTAAAGCTAAATTTTGCAATGGAGTATCGCACTTTTGCGATAATGACTACAAAGAAAATGCAATAAAAAGTTATCGCAGAACAAAATGTGATAAAAGTTACTACAAAACGCTTTATTATTGCAAAAATTATGGGGTGGTTATTGCAAACAAAGTGCAATAACAAAATTATCGCACTCCAGGATGCGATAAATCGTGGGAATCACAAACTCGGTTTTATCGCAAAAATTTGTAGTAAAAGTATCGCAAAATGAATGACAGTGGGCGTAAAGTGAAATTTCGAACTTTATCATGTTTTTTCAGCCGTCTTTTCTTACATATTGGTCTCCCTGACATGAAAATGGACATCACCATTGGATTCTCCATGCCTTTTTACTGTTTTACCATTTTTGGTTGAGCGTCTGGTGACACTTTTTGAATTTTCGCAAACATTTTAGATTTGGTCCATATTTGGGTTATAATCCTTGCGCGCAGGATTTCAAATCCAAATGTTGTCCCAAAAGATCTGGCGTAGTTGCAACATCTTTTTATGGTCAAAATGAAGACAAGGGAGCCGGATTTCAAAAACATGTTTTCTTTCGGTCTTAATCTTGAAAACTAGAATCATGACTGTTTTTATGCCGCTTTTGGCCATTCATTGACCTGTAACTAAAGATTGAGACACATTTTTGACAAAAACTCTCCCTTGTCTTCTACCTATTTGAACACTGATCATTTTAAGCTATCGCACAACATTCTACCTCTTATGGTCTCCGAGATATCCTGCGCGCAAGGTCCAAAAAAAGTTACCGAGGAAAAACGGTTTAAAGTTGAAGGGCCTAACCTAAACTCACAGTGATTGTACGAATTAAAAGCTCCCTATGCCGAATTGACGGTGCTTTGGATCGAAATATGGTCAGGTTTGGTTGTACCAAGGCCCACCCTAACAGAAATCTGTGTCCCCCGACGGTCCTTCCGAAAGTCCTCGCTCTAAGTCCCTCCGAAGTCCCTAATCTATGTCCCTCTGAGGTACCAAAGTGTAGCATCTGAGGTACAAGGAACTCTGAAGTCCCCCTCGTCCATGAAGCCTCTTTCGTCCCCCTCATGTCCCTCTTGAGGTCCGTTCGTCGCCCCCCCCCCCAAATGTCCCTCCTGAAGTCCCTTTCAAGTCCCCCGTCTGGCAATTTTAGGGGCCGGTGGTAGGGGTGGTTGGGGGGGTGGGGTGGGGGTGGGTGGGGGTGGTTGGAGGGTTGGGTGGGGGTGTAGCCCTGCAGGGTGCCGCGGCCTGCAGAGGGTGCCTGGTGTCCCGCTCGGGGTACTGGTGTAGAGCACGGTACTTGTGGGAAGGGTGATTGGTAATGAGATATGTACAATGTATGTTCAAAATTATTTATTGCTCAACCTAACAGAAATGGAAGCAATAGTCAAAATAAAATAAAAATTCAAACTGCAGCCGCCCTTTACTGAAGTACGCTCCACTTAAATCTCCTGCAAAACCTGCAACAAACAAAGCGAAAGTGTCAGTTAAGTAACAACAACAGAAATGAAACACTCGAGAGCAGGAAGGATCAATGCCATGAATAAAAACAATCACTGAATAACAATGTTATGGAAAAAATGCTATTTGATCAGCCAAAAGTTGATTTGTGGTTCATAACTTCATTTTTTTTTCTAGATTGTTTGGCATTCCCTCAATTATTAGAATTTCTTCCTTCATATATCAGTGTCAAGAAAGATGATTTGGTGGCATCTGATAGAAAAAATTCTGTGGAATAATTTCACAAAACCTTTCTTGATGACTATTTTCTCTTGGATATAAATCATAAAATTTATAAAATTCATTATTTAAAATAAATTCTGTGACAATTTGTAACAATTGTGCTATGAAACAAAATAAATCGAGGCCCAATTTTTGGCAGAGCTGGTTGAACTATAACATTGAGCGCAAGGTTCACGATTAGAACTCTAAGTTGACTGAGCTCTCAGGTCAGAAGTTTAATTTTATGACACCAAATAATCTTTCTTTACAATCATACATGAAGGAAGAAATTCTAAAGGAATGCCAAACAACCAAAGTGGAGTGATGAACCACAAATCACATGTTATCCATATCAAACTAAATTGAATAAAAGGAAGCAATGAAAATAATGTTACTTACAGTGGGAGATGATGGGTATTGGATTCCAGTTCCAGTTTGAGGATACTGGACTCCACTTCCAGTGTGAGCATACTGGACTCCACTTCCAGTGTGAGGGTACTGGACTGCACTTCCAGTGTGAGGGTACTGGACTGCACTTCCAGTGTGAGGGTACTGGACTGCACTTCCAGTGTGAGGGTACTGGACTGCACTTCCAGTGTGAGGGTAATGGACCCCACTTCCAGTGTGTGGGTAATGACCCCCACTTCCATGGTGACCAGAGTGCATCATCGGATATGCAGCCCCTTGCTGCATCCCACCACCTTGGTGTCCATTTGGAGTGTGACCAGATTGCATCATTGGTTGGGCAGCCTCTTGCTGCATGCCATCAACCTAAAAAGATAGACAATAAAAAATATTAATGTTTATGATAAGCAGTAAGCAATTGCAAATGAAAAATAAACTATGGTCTCACTCACATAAAAGCCAGAACAATTTTGATAAGTAGGCTGTTGATTGTATTGATACATTTGTGATTGCTGGAAACAGAAAGAACAATTATCATACCTCAATAAAAACATTTGTATGGAATAAAGAGATGCTACTTTACATTTAAATTCCCCGTATGAAAATGAAAAGTACGCTTTTAGGACGCTTTTAGGACGCAAACAGGACGCTTGACCTTAGCTCAGACTTGTTCGCTTTCAGTCTGCTTTCCAGGTGGACTAGGACGTAAACAGGACAGAATCGCCCAAAAAGCGCCCTCCGCGCGCCCTAGTCCGCGCGGGACTAGGGCGCTTTCAGTCCGCTGCGCGGGACTAAAGCGGACTAGTCCCCTGACGCATCCCCGCCAAAAGAATGCCAGCGCCGGGCCGCCGGGCCGCCGGGCCGCCGGGCCGCCCGGGCCCCGCCCCGACCAGCTGCTGAGACACAGGCTTCAGTGGTAGTCGATCCCCGGACTGCTGCGTTGATGACTCGCCTGGCTCTTCGATGTCGAGGACGGTGACCACACTCTCATTCTAGGAACGTGACATCACGTTGAAACGAACGTGACAAACTGTCACGTTCGTTTGAGCATTGTGTCACATTCGGTTGGGTGTGAATTGGCCGAAAACCAGCTCGTTCACATTCAAACGAACGTGACACAATGCTCAAACGAACGTGACACTTTGTCACGTTCGTTTCAACGTGATGTCACGTTCCTGGAATGAGAGTGCACTGCGCTAACCTGGAACATGGGGACCGGGGCCGCAGGCGAGCCTCTTCACTGGCGCGGCGCGCTCAGCGCACAGGCAGTGCGCGCGCTCCCTTCCCTCCTCTCTGGCGGGCGCGCCTTTCAAGATTGAGAGGTGCGGTTTTCAACGTGGTGGTTGCTTTGCATAGAACTTGGCATCTAGTATGACTGGTCACGTGTCGCATACAAATATGTACGAAATATTTCGTAGACGTAAAATTTTGTACGGTTCAAACAAAATAGAACAGATACATTTACCCAAGGGGCAACCACTCCAGAAATCTTGTCACCTAAGCGCTAAAAATCTCTGGGAAATCTGAAATCTTGCCTTTAAAAAGACCAAAAACAAGCTAAGTTTAGGCGGAATATTGCTTAAAATCTTGCAAAATCCGACGAAATCTTTGGCCCTCAGAAATATTGTGTCCCCAAACATCAAATGTGGTTGCCCCCTCGCATTTACCACGCGTCAAGTTAAAAGCAAGGAGTGGAACTAGAACCAGAAATGGGCTTGTCTTCAGCAGCCCTGCACAGTGGAAGAGATTCATAGTAGTATTGGTGTTGAACCATGTGAAAAGCGTTAAAATGTCAATCACTGAGCACTGTGTTCTTCGAGGGTAGGATAAATATACCGCCTGACCAAAATTGACACCAGTTGAAATAGGTATTATAGAAGCATTGCGATTGAGAGTAAAGGCGCTGGAAGCGCTAAGGGCAGGGACGACATAGAACATTTAACACTCGATGACTCAATCACCAACCCCTGAACACTTGCGGACTAGTGCGCTAAAGGTACGCTTGCATGGGGGACTAGGACGTGAAGAGGCCGCACAAGTGCCGGACTCCGAACGCCCTAGTCCGTGCGGGCATTAGCGCGCCCTCTTCACGCCCTAGTCCCACCTGCAAGCGTACCTTCCGCGCACTAGTCCGTCTCGAGCGTACCAAAAGCGGACTAGTACCCTCCTCGGGCGAGGACGGCGGGACTCCTAGCGCCCTAGTACCCAACGGAGGGGCCTATCCGCGTACAAGTCTCGCGCGTCTTCGAGACTAAAAGCGTCCTAGGACGCATGTTTGCGCACCAAAAGCGTCCGAGTCCAGCCTGCAGCGTCCTGTTTGCGTCCTAAAAGCGTCCTAAAAGCGTACTTTTCGTTTTCATACGGGTCAGTTTTAGCATTTCCTACTCTAGCATTATAAGAGGAACACAAAAACAGAAGGAAGGCAAAAGCAGACTGCCATGAACTTGAATATGTCGCAAACCCAATTGGAATGGACGTATTTTCCGCTGACTGCATTCTACACTGCCAACCGTGTCAAATTTACTGACTTCGCAGAAGTGTGGCAGCCTCATTAAAAGAAGGAAAAGATTAAAATGTACACACCTGCTCAGTATGAGTGACAACCAAACTCCTCTGGAACTTGGCAGGGGACGCAATCACCGAATGACTCTTTGTTGGAGACTTCAGATAGTCTTGAGAGGAGACTTCAGCGACTCAACAACTGTCTTATTCTCCTTTTTGGAAGGAGAGCCTTCATCCTTAGAAGTAGAGTCTGAGCCCTTCTTCTTTTTCTTTGCGGGGGAGCATTTCTTGCTACTTGAGGGTTCCTTAAAAAAGGGGGGAGGGGTCAATGGAACATGAAAGCGTTTTTCAGTTACTGTTTAAGGACTAAGAGGAGAGGAAACAAGACCATACCTTTTTGGCAGTAGATGAGCACTTCTTTGTGATAGCTCTAACAAACTGGCTCCAAGTCAAGTCGGGACAGTATTCAGTAACAAAGGCTAAAGTCAAAGAGAGACAACCAAATAAAAGATGAGATTTTAAATACTTGATAAAATTTTCAATAAAAGAAATTCTTATATCACTGTTTAAGTCAGAACTCACCATAAATAGTCGACAAGTCATCAGGCGATGCTGTCAGACTGCCCTTCTTGCGTCCCTTGGCAGTCATTAGCTTAACTTGTTCCTCTCCATAAATCAAGCCAAAGGTCTTCCTAGCAAAATTTGTGCCAGATTTCTGAGATTGAGTATCAAGAACTAACATGTTTCTGACTCCCTTGTCCACCATCAGAGTGTTTCTTCTTCAGACGCACCTTCAAATGAAATTTTATAATTACACAATGTTAAAAACCCAAAATAACTGACATTAGATTTGAACGGACACATACCGTCTTGCTACTCTGAATCACCGGCACTGCATAAACCTGAGTGAAAAACATAACATTCAAACAACAGAAATATTATGTAAGGATGATATTTGAAGTTATGAAACTCACATTCTTGGGAGAGACACAGATGCTTTCTTTGGTTCCAAAGCATTTCAAAAGAAACTGCAGGAAGGACACAGTGTTTGGATTTTCTGTGAGGAAGAAATACAACAATGGAATATTGAAGCTTTCATGAAAATATAAAAAGAATTATCGATTCACATTGGGTACTCACTGAATTCACTCAACTCTCTGTCTTTTGAATTGTCATTGTCATTATCATCAGAGGAACTGTCCATATCTTCATCATCTTTGTCATCATCTTTGTCATCAATTGACGCAATGTCATCATCAGATAAAAGCTGATCGGTATTCTGTGATGGGAAAAGCTGCCGAACAGATTTGGCAAGTTTGGCATCTTCTTCAGCCTCTGTGGCATTCTGAGCAGCTGTCCTAGCACGTGCAGCTTCTGCTTCTTTCTTCTTGGCCTCCTTTTGAGGAGTGGTGAGTTTAGGCCGCTCACCTAAAGCTATTGAAACCGCTCGCTCAGATGCCTGTCCAGCAGTAACAGGTTTCTTAGGTCTCCTCTTAGTTGGAGGGTCACAATTCTCGTTCGCAATTTTTTCAGCCAGGGCTTCTTCAGCTGCCTCTACTTCTTTGACATCATCTGCGAACAAATAAGAATACAAACATCACAAAACAGAAGGTGCATCAAGAAAATGGTACGGAGAGATTGATGGCAAGCTTGCTCAAGCTTGTACCACAACGGCTACAATGCGGTTTAAGGTTAAGGGTTTTGAAACAAACTGCAAAATTAAACATGCAATGTAATCTCTGTTTGAAAGTCAATTGCCTTTTCAGTGCCACAGACCAAAATAAGTTTAATCTTAGTGAAAGGCTCTCAACACTCTTGCACCTGCCATGAGTGCGGCCGTTACAGATTGAGTTATAATTCTAACCTAGTACGTCCCAATAGTGGCTATACAAATCTCATTTAAACTTTGATCCTTAAACAACGCAAGTATACAGAACTCACCGGACATTTTGATGATTTTGGCGAGGTAGTTCTTTCCATTTATGTACTTTATGTTACCGAGTCCACCCTCATGACGAATCTCAACAGGGACTTTCGAAGCATTCCAGACATCCCAACGGCCTTCATGAACCAGTGAATAAGACACTGAGTTACCATCCTGAATCAGCGTTAAAGAATTAACGATGCTAAGGAAAAGCAACTTCTTTAACGAAGAGCCTAACACGAAACAACAAGCTAGTGGAGATCCGTTGAGCCTAAGTCCACGAAATCGTGCCAACTTGTTCAGACAAGCCTCATCTTACTGCCTGCTTGATACTGGTTTTCATACTCGTCGTGCAAACATCGAAAAATAAAAGAAATTACTTAAAATTTGAACCAGAGCAATTCATACCATTTTAACTTCTCAATAGGTTTTCAAAATTATTTTCGTGCAGTCAAAAGAACAAGAAAGCCTGTGATAAGTAACGTGAATATAAGAGAAGTGCCATCCACGAATAGTGTTGGTCAACCTGCGACCAGAAAAGAAGAAAAGGAAAACCGAACAGAACTGAGTAAAGTCGGAGGGAGGAAGAAGGGAATGAAAAGTTTTGATAGTTTTATAATTTTTATAATTTTATTATTCGTTTTAATCATTTTATTAATTTTAATTCAACAACTGATCCAGGAAGCGGAAGAAGGGGGTAAGTCGAGTTGAATCCGTGCACTTTTAAAAGGCCTGAACCTTGCAGGTGGGAGAACAGGTGGGGAATGTCATCTAAAAATACATGCAAGAGGATGGGACTTGTCTCACCACACTTTTTTTGGACCAAATTTTCGCTCACGTTACTTGATAGACTGATAAGAGGTCACTGAATCAACTCGACTTAACCCCTTCTTCCGCTTCGTGGATCAACTGACATGTCGAGATGGACGAGGTACAGAAAGAAAAAAGATGCATTGAATGCAGGGGATGAAAGTGGGGCCAGTGATTTGTCAGACACCGAGCCGTCATCTGACTCCGATTCCGACAGACAGCAGCCTGTACCAAAGCGTGGACGCTCTACAAATCAAAGAGTGTACATGGTACGCTCTATCTGGAGCGTGCCTGCAAGCACGCTCTAACTAGCGCATGCCTGCCAGGCATTCACTAACTAGTGCATACATGCCATGTACACGCTAACTGAAGCATACATTTACTGCATAAGGGATAGGGAGTTTTCTGCATCAGGAAGCGTGTACATGGCATGTATGCTCTAGTTAGTGCATGCTTGGCAGGCATGCGCTAGCTAGAGCGTGCTTGCAGGCATGCTCCAGTTAGAGCATACTATGTACACTCTTTGATTTGTAGAGCGAAAAGGTACATTTAATGATGGCAACCACTTCAATTTCGTGTAGGTTCTGTTGTGGACCAACTGTTTGACTATGCCAATTCCTGGTGTGTAATTGTCATCCGCTAATATTTCCTTTAGTCACAGAAATTTGTAAGTAAACATAACCTGTAATAACTCACGTATTGAAATGCATTTAGTTTCGACCTGCAATTTATTGAGTGTCGCACTGCCACAGCACAGTAAAAACTCTACGAAGAATCGCTTCGTAATACAAAGAAAATGAAGGCATTGTAAAATGTACGAAGAAATGCTTCGTATTATGAAGCAAAATCCTTAATAATACGAAGCATTTCTTCGTAATACGAAGCAATTCTACAATGCCTTCATTTTCTTCGTAGTTACGAAGCTAATCCTTCGTAGGCTTTTAAGAGTGAGTGGGCAAAAACACCTAAAAAACCGTCAATAAGTCTCAATTTTCAAAATGGTTTCTGGGACCCCCCGATGGGCTTAAATTGTTCCTAACACTCCATTGTACTAGGATCAGGTCCACATTGAACCCTGACGTAGCCCATTTGGAACCCAGAGCGCGTCAAAGTTACTTTTTATGAAAAAATTAAGCATTTTTTCCTATTTTTTAATTTTTAAAATCCTACGCCTCATAAAAACTCTGCGTGAATTACGTGGCAACCGGCAGTCAATTTCTCTATTTCTCTCGTCTGACCCCTAAATAAAGAGAAGAAAACCTGTTTGGACGTCTGGACCGATCAGAAGATTTCCAAAACGGTTGTGAAAATTCATTTTTCGTAACAAAATTACTTAAATTAATAGTGTGTTTGAGTTTAGAAGCGTGCCCCGCTTCGCCCCGGTCTAAATTTTGTTTTAATTTCTTCCTGAGATGTTAATGAAAAGATCCACGTCGAGATCAGCTGCGCATATTTGCGCAAACGGGAGAACGGGTCGAGAAAAGATTTTACATTGGCATTTGGCAGCCCTGCCGGGCGGGCTGACAAGGGTCAGGGGGTACACTCAGATTCCAGATAAACTTTTTTTTTCGGAAGAGTAACACATAAGATTAAGAAAGCACCTCAAAGTTGGTGCCAAGATATATATCTACACCCTTTCCAAATTTTTTAAAACCTAAAGAAGGGGTAAAATACTCGGTAAAATAAGCCTTTTTGCAGTGTATGGGTCATTTTCAGACATCGAATCGGAAAATTTAAAGTCGACTTTTTTATCATTTCCTTCAATGTTTGGTCCCCTTCTGACGAAAATGAGAGGAAGTTTTGGTCGGTTTCATATATTATCTAGCTCATATTTGGTTCGACTGCCCAATTACGACAGTAGTAAAGGTGGGGTATTCAGACATGCGCCATCTTGGTGGGGCATTCAGACATCCCCCTCCCTCTCCCCCTGAGCCGCCATCTTGGGCGGGCCTAACCCAACCTAACCTAAGGGGCGGCGAGTGGGGGGAACCGCGCCGGGCCGGGCCGCGCTGGCGGCGCGCAGCGCGTCATCTAGCGGTCGATGACAGAACTACGTCACCGTTCGGGGACGAGATTTGCCGCCAACAAGTGCGTCATCATGCTGCCGGCGGTCGCGTGAGGCTCCCTCCATGATGACGGTGACCTTGCCGTGCCGGGGGAACCCCCTGTACCGCAGCGCAACTCAATCTAAGTCTAAAACATTAAATCGCATTCAAACTTTTGTGCGCGAGGAAGTGGCGCGCGCATCCCTTCCGTTCTCCGCCCTGTGCATCCCCCACCCCTTCTCTGCCGTGCGCCGCCGAGAAGCTTCTCGAAGCGTCATTCCGTCATTCGTTGGTCGTCCTTCGTCGAGTGCGGCGAGTGTGTGCTGCTGTTGAGTCGCTGAGTTAACCATGAGTGAAGAAGATGTTTCTGTGGGCTTAGATGTGTCGGGGGCCCTCTACGTAGGGCTCGAGGGTGATGAGATGGAGCTGTTAAAAGAACTCCAAGAGGGAATGGAGGACGTGAGTAGTTTTTCTTCGCGACATTCTTTATGAGTGGCACAGCCTAGGCCAGGCCACCACGCGGCGCCGCCATCACACGCCCAGTCCTTTTGTTCTCCTGTTCACTTGAATTGGAGCCTTTTATTAAAGTCTGCGCTGTGATTTTCACACCGAAATCCGTATTTCGATGTGCAATGAGCGCTGCGTGTCGATGCCGGGCCGGCGCACAGTGGGCGGAATGACCGCTTTCGACAAGAAAAAGTCGAAATGTTGCGGAGCGATTCTCACGTTTCGGGGTAGTTTTGGCGTCTCTGATTTGCCGAAAGTGAGAAAAATCCAATTAAGTTTTTCTGATTATTGGGGTCCTGGATGATACTAGAGTTATGGCAATGGTATTTATAGTAAAGACCTTGTACTATCTTCCTAAAAGCATGAGCCATAAGGTATTCCCATACGTTTTAGTGGGTGTTTTGACCACGGAAATTACGTTATCACGGAAGTTACAAAGTGTGAAAATCAGCTTTAACGGCTGACTCGGGCTTGCTGTGGCTTAAAAGTCGTTCCAGGGTCAAATGATACTCTGAGCCCGACATTTCAGCGGAAAATTTTTTCACCTAGTGCTGCTGCAACATTGGGTAAAGGGTGCCACGGAAGTTACAGGTAATTGTTGATACACGCCATTTTATAATGCTCTAGCCCGCTTTGAGACCGTGTACAGCATCTTAGATTTCCGCGACCCATGCAATTATATCCCAGGGACTCCACTTTGATGGCTTGTGTCATGGAAAGTTAAAAGTTTGGCTTGGGGAGAAGTCCAGAGCTGCCTTTTCGAAATTTGTGTAGTTAAATTGAATATACGGAGGACATTTTTCGTTGCAGCATAAGTACCTTTGAAAGAAGTCTGGCGTATTGGTCTTCGGTTGAAATTAGCTCGAGACATGCCAAGCTTCGAATCCCCATCGACAGCGGGCAGCATTTTCGAACCACACCGCCACACTGGGGGCGGAAAGTTCGAGTATGTTCTCTTTGGACAATCACGGAAGTTACATTTGGGGTATTCCAAACGCTACGTAGACCAATCCAACGAACGAGAACTTTTCGAAATGTGTGCGTTTAGTGGGCATTGGCCCTCCCTATCAGAAACAAACCCCATGTCGATATCTGCGCTCGTTTGGGCACAGGAGTCAGAAGAAACGAAACTACCCCGAAACGTGAGAATCGCTCTGCGATAGGTGTATGAAAATTCGTATCTGAGGGTTTTAGGGTCATCTTAACACGTTTCTGAAATTAAAAAAACTATTGGACAGCAATTTGACATAGTTTACTAAATGACCTAAGTACAACTTTTGGGTAATTTACATGAAAAACTTCTTTTTCTTTTCAAAATTAATGCAGAAAAAACAAAAACATTTTATTCTTTTGCGGAGGGAAGGAAAGTTGCCCTTCGCAGAAGAAGAAAATGTTTTTGTTTGTTCTACATTAATTTTCATGTAAATTACCCAAAAGTTGTACTTAGATCATTAAGTAAACTATGTCAAATTGCTTTCCAATAGCTTTTTAACTTCAGAAACGTGTTAAGATGACCCTAAAACCCTCATGTACCTATCGCGACATTTTTCTTGTCGAAAGCGGTCATTCCGCCCACTGTGTGGCGGTATCTGTAGTGAACGAAACGTGATTTTGCCGCTGCGCGCTCACACAAATCGGCCAAGAACTTCCGTTTGCGCAGCTATGCGCAGCTAATTCTTTTTTCCTCATGAAGTGTACACTAAAACCTATCAAATGCGCGCAGAGCGGGCGCCGGGTAACCTCAGGCTTTTTTCTACGCCCAATGCGAAAATATTTTTTTACGTTTATTTACAAAGTTTGCTAAAAACACACGCAGTTTTGTCATTTCTCAACCAAATGCGTTTCCGAAAACAGTTCGCGAAGGCATGCCCTTTCGAACGATATACTTGGATTTGCTTGTAACTACTTTGGTGCAGGAGAAAAACGTCTGCTAACATGGGTATTGTTATAGAGAAAAAACGCGCACAGCGCGACCACAGACTTTGACGTGGCGCACACGCAAAACGAAGACTCGTATGGGGAAATAAAAGGCAGATTTAGATTCAGCAGGCATTTTTCAGTCAGGAGAATGTGTTTGTACACGTAAGAAAAATATTTGGAACTCGGACTTTTTCTTGTCGAAAGCGGTCATTCCGCCCACTGTGCGGCGTGGCGACCTAACCTCGCTGGCGTCCTTGTTGCGTCATCCAATTCATCTCTTTACGTTTCAGAATTACCATTTGGGACTGAATGTATCGATGGCTAAGTTAAGCGCGACTTAGTGAATCGATACACAGTGAGTATGTTCCGATTTTATCACGTTTTTTGGCTTTGTGGCCTGTGCCTTGCGTGCGTGAGAGCATGCGTGTGTGTGCGTGTGAGCATGTCGAGTCCTGCCTTGCTTGGCCGTGCCATGGCCCTGCAGCAGCACTTGTTGCTTTTGTTTACATCCTCTTCTTTCATCTGTCGTTCGCGTGTGTGTCTCTTTGCAGCACAAATGCTTAGTGCTTTTCCCTTTCGCTTGCGAGTTGTTTCTCTCGCACTCCCTTCCCGGCCCCGCCGGACACAGGTGCCAGTTGGGCTGCCTACCTCCACGGCGCGCTCGATGCCGACACGACGGGATGCCGACCCACTGGGGGTTAATTTTGCGTAAGTCGGGGCGCGCAGATGAAACGTCTCGTTGCGCTCTCGTTGTTCGCTGCAGCTCTAGAGGTATTCGCACTGTAATTTCGTTCTGTTTTTTCTCTCATGAAAACAAAACAAAGTAATACAGTTCGAATATCTCGCAAAAACCTTGCTCACTTATCGCGGCTGTTTTATTTTTTTCATGTCTTAAGTTTTTTAAAAATAAAATAAGCGAAAAGATAAGTGAGGAAGGTTAGCCATTTTAAGTATACTTGGTCATTCCATTAATTTTGGTGATGTTTCCAGGTTCCATGTAAGGACGATGAGTCTTCCTCAGCGTCTGACTCCCCCGATCTCCAACTGAAATCAACCATCGGAGGAGTCTCTCCTCGCAGTGCAGGGGCATCTCCCCTCGGGGATCTTCCTCCTCCGTCTCCTCTCCCTCCTACTCCTGAGCGCACTGTTTCTTGGACAGCGTCTGAAGTGGCTGAGGCTGGTAATGCCATGTGTCGAGTAAGTTTTATTTTTGTTTCCGGTTTGTTTGGAACTATAAATGCAACATAACTTTATTTTTTGTCTTCCTCTTAGGAACTCTTTAACTCAACTTTGAAGAGCTCTTCACCTTCGAATGAGGAAAGCTCTACTAGCTGCAGTGCGACGGACTGCAGCGATAGTGAGAACTCCTCCTCGCCTGTCCAGGTCCTTTACGTGACGAATCGCGCTCCCTTCTCCGTAAGTTCGTTTTGTTCAAGTTATTGTTCGTTTTGACAAATTTATTTAACCTTCATTTGTTTTTTTTTTTTTTTTTTGTTTCAGGTCGTCAAAGCGAGATTAGGGCCTTCCGAGATGGCTGCGCCCTCCACCACTGCTGGCACTCCTGGGCTCGCCTCTGCGGTCGCCACAGGAGCGACCGCTGTACCCGCCGCAGTCGAAGCAGCCAAGGACAGCGAGGCCGCAGCCGAGGCACCCGAGGACAGCGAGGCCGCTCCCCCACAGAAAATGCCTCGCATTGTAAGTGTCAATCACCTTTAACCC
This sequence comes from Thrips palmi, assembly GCF_012932325.1. Classification (NCBI taxonomy): domain Eukaryota; kingdom Metazoa; phylum Arthropoda; class Insecta; order Thysanoptera; family Thripidae; genus Thrips; species Thrips palmi. The sequence continues at coordinate 520,518 of NW_023144625.1, read as the reverse complement.
TACTGTTTGATCTAGAATAAAATGCATTTTATTCACTTACTATTCGATTGTTTCAGTCTGCTCTTCTGCGGTTGGGACCGCGCCCCCCCGTACCCCCCCCCCCCCTATTCCTCTTATGGATGTGTCAATACATCCACTCCACCAAGCTGGCCCACACCACTCTGCCCCTATGCCCCGTGGCCCTTTTCCCCCTTTTGGGAATCAGCTCCCCTTCAGCCCCCGTCCCCTCTCGCCTATGCTCCGTGGCTTTTTCCCCCGCATGAGGAATCAACTTCCTTTCAACCCCCGACCCCCCGCCCCTATGCCCCGTGGCTTTTCCCCCCTGGCAGTGGCACGCCAGCCTCTCCCTCCCCCCTCCCTCCCCCCTCGTGCTAAAGACGTCATTCTAGCCTCTCTTCCCCCACGCCCTGAAAAAGGGGTTCCCCCCACCCCACCCCCGCAACCTAAGAAGAAGCAGGTGGCAAAAAGAACGGGGGGTCACCCCGATCATGACCCCTGCGTACGAAAGAGGGCCCCCCTCCTCCCCCTCCTTCAACTGGGGGGGCAGCTGCACGCAGGGCACCGTAACGTCACAAAACTGTCGTTACTTTTCATCAGTTACCCGGTACGTTACAAGTTTTAGACCAAGTTCCAAAGCAACCATCGTTACGTTACGCATAACGTACCCGGTGAAAAAGGTAGTTCCGTAACGTTACGGGAAAAGTATCAAAGCTCTCGGGACGCCGTGGTACCGGTACAATACCCTTATTTCCCAGAAGTAACGTTATCAACGATTGGTTTAACCCTGCGGTACGTTACGCGGAACCGTTCCAGCTGGAACTCATTGAACGGTCACGTTTGGAACGGAAATGTAACGTTACTCCAGCAATGCCCAAAATTGTGAAAATGAGACTGCTGCACCTCCGATCCCCCGTCCTCGCCACTGTTACCCTTGCCCACTTCTCCCATAAATTTCCCCTTCCACCATAGTGACGTGGTCAAAATCTTGCCCCGCCACGGGCCCCAACCCCGAACCAGACGAATGAGGGCGCGAGCCGCTACCGAAGTAGCGACAACATTTCCTCGGGGGAGAGAAAAGCTCACGCTATTTTGTTACGACAGTGGAGAAGATATTTGGCTCGGCCAGCAGTGTTGCCGTCTCCCATGAGGGCGACATCGCAACGCTGCACCTCGTCTGCTGTTCGCGACGGATTTGCGACGGCGACGGGCCCGCCCGCTGGACTCTGACTCTGGCCCGTTCAGCCAGCAGGCCGCAGCAGGGCTGAGTTCGGAGCGCGCCGGCAGAATGACACTCTACTAGACCACACCTCTCTCAGACGTCGCTCTGGCGCTGCGGCTTCGAGCACCGGTATCCCAGGCAAAAGGGTCTGGGGATCGATTCTCGAGCGGTTTTTTTTCGTCCACCGCGTCGTTTTCCTCGCTGTGGACCCATTGCCGTCTCAACTTTTCAACCGCATGTCTGCTTCTCGTCTTTTTTTCGAATAAATAAAGTCGCAGACCACTTGCGACGAGAAAAAGACACGGACACTGTAATTCAAAGGGTGAGACATCTCCCCAAATTTTTCGGCGATACAAAATGTATCACCGAAAAAAAGGTCGTACACGAATGTATCACCAAAAAAATGGTCGTACACGCATTATCACCGTAAAAAGGTCGTACACAAATGTATCACCGAAAAAAGGGTGATACTTCCCCAGGAAAACAAGGGCAAACTCGCTGATGTCTCACCTTTTTTTCGGTGATACATTCGTGTACGACCTTTTTTCCGTGATACATTTGTGTACGCCCTTTTTTTCGGTGATACGTGCGTGTACGACCAGTTTTTCGGTGATACATTTTAGTATCACCCTTTTTCGTGAGACGATTATGTCTCCCCCCTCAGGGGTGAGATGTATCATATTTTGATTTACAGTGGAGGCCCCCCGCCGCTCACGTTTTTCGTTTGGCTCCCTCTAAAAGTCGTCTAAAAACCGTCGAGCAGCCGTCTTTTATGCTCTTTGCCCCGTCTCAGACTTGACTTCGCTCGAAGACCTTCTGACCGAGTGCAGACGATTTTCAGCCAACTCCTTCCCTACCGGGCGCCATCGAGAAGCTAATTGGTGAAGGCCGCCCCGAGCCAGCCGCTAGATGGCGTGCGCGCCATGACGCGGGCTTGCCTCGCGTTTGTAAGTTCTTTGTCATTTTGACTAGGTCCGGCGGGGTTTTCCCTTGCGGGCGCGGTAGTCCCTTTCAATGCGACGCCCCATGACCACCAGACGGGAGGGCGGGGGAATACAGTAGGTTGTATCCTGATCTCAGGTCTGGCCCGAGTCACCGCGGCTGCAGTGGTCCTTCGGTTGGTCATTGGCCGACCATCTCTTCCATCTTCGAAAATGCTAAAAACGCACTCAACAACTCATTCAATCTCAACATTTGTGTGTCTTTGTGAAATTTTTTTTGGGGGGGGGGCGGTCGAGGGGGTGGGTTTGTAACGTACCCAAGCATAAGCAGTTCCCGTTACGGTATACGTAACGTTCCAAAAGGTAACTGAACATCTTACGGTATCCCTCTATGGTACACAGATGGAACGGGTACTGTACGTAACGCGGGGTCAAAAAGTAACGGATCGTGACAAATTTTAACGCTACTGAGGGAACGTTTTAAACGTAACGTTACAGTTTGTAAACCCAACCGTTACTGAGGATGAATTGGTCCACGGTACAAAAACGTAACGAACCGTGTATCAAACGATACGGTACCAGCCAAATTTTGTAACGTACCCGCGTTACGGTACGTTACGGAGCCCTGGCTGCACGCCATTGTGAGTATTATAAGAAATGAGGTCCACTGTTATCACACCAGAAAAAGCTTAACATCCATGTGGATTTTTTAGATCCAGAGCACATAGAAATAACCCACTCTATATGGGCTCGCAATTTTTTAAATTTTCTTCCTGATGAGATAAAAGAGCTTAGAGGCAATATGAAAGTATTCAAAAAACACCTTAAAAGTTCCTATTAATAAGGAGTTGTACTGTCTGGAAGATGTGTTTAAATATTGATTGTGGTTGATATGGCGCAATGTGCGTTTCTCTTATGACTTTTGTAATAATTTTTCTCAATGTGTGTCCCTTGACATTCAATGTACTAATTCTTACAGCAAATGATAAATAAAAATAAAAAAAATAATAAAAGAATCCTTAAAATCACTTGGTATCACTACAAACATAAAAATCACAATTAAATCTTTGGCTGAGCGATAGCGAAGCCTGTTCCCTCCAGTGGGGTTGAAAAGTTTTGTCGTCTGTCTGTCTGTCTGTCGGTCTGTCTGTCGGTCGGTCTGTCCGCACTACTCCTCCTGAAGGGCTGGGCCGATCTCGGTGAGATTTTGAAACACTCTTGGTATGCCCTTTGGGGCTCGGCACACGCAAATTTCACCATCCTAGCTCAACTGGTTCAGTTTTTATAGGCGAAAAACACCTGAAAAACGGCGAAAAATAGAGATTTCTGCAATAACCATTTTCTGTCTTGGAAAAAGGGGGGGTCTGGGGGGCGGAGCCCCCAGCCTCGACAAGTTAAAAAGTGACAAGGGTCAAGATCGTTTATCTGTAGATAAAAAAACTCTTTTACAATGTAGGGGGGTCGGGGGGGGCGGACCCCCCCAGCATTAAACAAGTTAATAAAAAACCGACAACGGACAAGCCTTTGCCTGCCGCAGGCAGGCTAGCGCCGCGGGCCCAAAGGTAGGTACGCCAGGCGTGGATTGGAGGAACAGGCAGCGAGACATCGCGAAGCCTGTTACGACAAGACTCGGTCTGGGGTAAACCTACCTTGTATGATTACACTAAGTTCATTATATGTTAAAATAATATTGAAAATCAGTCAGTTGGTCACCACTTCTATGTGCAATTAAGTCTAAAATACGTGTATCACATAATACAATTTTCTATGGCAATAAAACCGTTGCTTATCAACATGTGTGACGCAAAATGCATCTTACATACAAACTTTGCATGGAGTCAATAGGTATCACTACATATATAACAATCACAATCATATCACATAAACCCTGTGTTCGATAAGCCTCATTTCCTTTCAGTTGAATTATATAAGCTTATGTCTTAAGCGATCAAGAAATGTTCTTTTTGGCTGAGCGATAGCGAAGCCTGTTACTCCAGTGGGGTTGAAAAGTTTTGTCTGTCTGTCGGTCTGTCTGTCTGTCTGTCTGTCCGCACTACTCCTCCTGAACGGCTCGGCCGATCTCGGTGAGATTTTGCACACTTCTTGGGTATGTCCTTTGGGTCGGCACACGCGAATTTTCACCATCCTAGCTCAACTGGTTCAGTTTTTATAGGCGAAAAACACCTAAAAAACGGTGAAAAATAGAGATTTCTGCAGATAGACCACTTGTGCCTCGGAGAAAGGGGGGTCTGGGGGGCGGGGCCCCCCAGCCTCGACAAGTTAAAAAGTGACAAGGGTCAAGATGGTGTTATCTGTAGATAAAACGACTCTATTTAGAATGTAGGGGGGTCTGGGGGCGGAGCCCCCCAGCATTCAACAAGTTAAAAAATAACCGACAACGGACAAGCCATTGCCTGCCGCAGGCCAAGGTAGGTACGCCAGGCGTGGATTGGAGGAACAGGCAGCGAGACATCGCGAAGCCTGTTACGACAAGACGCGGTCTGGCGTAAACCTACCTTGTTAACTGTTGAGCTCTTCCATCATTGATTCTCAATAATCTGTCTACTGAAAATGGCTGTAGTAACACACCACTCAAAGATTTCGCTCTTGATAGCAACAAACGTGATGCCTGAAGGTTTTTCAATCTTATCACCAACATCTATTAAAACCTATAGAATAGAATATTACCACAGTATTTATACATGATATAATAAACAAAATCAAGAACAAAATAATTATATCTATTATGTACCTAGTCTAATGTGAGTCCTTGTGATTTATGCACTGTAATGGAACTTGCTATTACAACAGGAAATTGCGTTATTGACATGTTTTCTCCACCCATTGATGTCCAAGATTTGGTTAAAACTGGTATTGGGACTAACTTCAAATTTTCATCATTGCCCAAATACGGACCCTTGTAATAGTCAAATCTACAGATAAGGACACTAGGAGCATCATAAGGAGGCAATTTTTCCCTTTTTTGGCTGAGCGATAGCGAAGCCCGTTACTCCAGTGGGTTGAAAAGTTTTTTCTGTCTGTTTTGTCGGTCTGTCGGTCTGTCTGTCCGCACTACTCCTCCTGAACGGCTCGGCCGATCTCGGTGAGATTTTGCACACTTCTTGGGTATGTCCTTGGCTCGGCACACGCGAAATTTCACCATCCTAGCTCAACTGGTTCAGTTTTTATAGCCGAAAAACACCTAAAAAACGGCGAAAAATAGAGTTTTCTGCAGATAGACCACTTCTGTCTTCGATCTCGAAAAAAGTTAAAAAGTGAAAAGGGGTCAGGATCGTGTTATCTGTAGATAAACAACTCTATTTAGAATGTGGGGGGGTCGGGGGGCGGACCCCCCCAGCATTCAAAAAGTTAAAAAAAAACCGAAAACGGACAAGCCATTGCCTGCCGCAGGCAGGCTAGCGCCGCAGGCCAAGGTAGGTACGCCAGGCGTGGATTGGAGGAACAGGCAGCGAGACATCGCGAAGCCTGTTACGACAAGACGCGGTCTGGCGTAAACCTACCTTGTCATACACAATGTCAATTAACGTTCCAACAGACCCATTGACAAGACCCTGTTTTGTCCAGAAGTTAAATCTTAACATTAATTGGCTGAGCGATAGCGAAGCCTGTTACTCCATTGGGGTTGAAAAGTTTTTCCTGTCTGTCTGTCTGTCTGTCTGTGGTGTGTCTGTCCGCACTACTCCTCCTGAACGGCTCGGCCGATCTCGGTGAGATTTTCCCAACTTTTTGGGCATGCCCTTGGCTGGGCACACGCAAAATTTCACTATCCTAGCTCAACTGGTTCAGTTTTTATAGCCGAAAAACACCTAAAAAACGGCGAAAAATCGAGTGTTCTGCAGGCAGATCATTCTGTCTTGAAGAAGGGGGGTCTGGGGGGGGCAGAGCCCCCCAGCCCCGACAAGTTAAAAAGTTACAAGGGATCTAGAATGAAGGTTAGAAGTAACCGACGATGGACAAGCGATTGCCTGCCGAAGGCAGGCTAGCGCCGCAGGCCAAGGTAGGTACGCCAGGCGTGGATTGGAGGAACAGGCAGCGAGACATCGCGAAGCCTGTTACGACAAGACGCGGTCTGGCGTAAACCTACCTTGTTTAGCTGATGGAGCTAAATACAATGTTTTGCTCAATCCTATTTCTTCAGTCATTTCCTTTTCAGCCAGAGGACAATTAAATGCGGCAGGGATGATAGCAATTGGAACAGGTTCTCTTGTTGTGCTGTCTCTCAACTCTTCCAAATAGTCTAGAATTTTATCATCAACTAACTTTCTCAAGGGAAATAGTTTTAGGGCATCCTTAAACTTCTGTCTTTCTTCTGCACTGACATTTGATACAAATCTTGTCTTCAACAGATTGTAATCATCGATAGTAACTTCACCATAGCTAATATTCTTTAACAGGATCTTAAATTCAATGTTATCTTGTCTGTGAACTTGTGTTAAGAACATAGAGTTATTAATGCTTTCAAATGCTACTTTGCCTTGTATAGCTAGAAGATCTGTAAGATGTTCATCAGAATAGACAGGTGTGTCCATAACAGGTGGTAGTTGAAGTATGTCGCCTGAAATAATTCATGAATTATGAAATTATAAAAGAATTAACATATAAAGACATTTGATGTTTCCTTACCAAAGAAGTATACGCAGACACCACCAAAGGGTTCATCACTTCCTGTGGCTTGATTCAGTCTTTGATTTATATCATGCCAATCATCTTGAATCCTACCATAGAATATTCATCTATTATGACAAATTTAACATCTTTCATATCATTACAGAACTTTCTTGCTGCAGCATTTTGTAGCGGTCCAAATGCTTGTTTGGGAATTATGTGCAATTTGGAGTGTATAGTTGAACCCTCAATATTCAAGGCAGCAACACCTGTTGGAGCTAGTACCAGTACACTACCAAGTCCAAATCGCATTTCTATCTTCCACTTCATAGATTTGATGATTAGGCTTTTTCCTGTGCCTGAAATAAATATAGACACTAGAGAAAAACATAGTGACATTGCACTTATCTGATCATATTCATTCATTTTACCTGCAGATCCTTGAACGATTAAAGTTTTAGGTAACTCCTCAAACTTGTTGGTTGTTGACAGAACTTCAATTTGTCTATCTAGCAAGCTCAATACTTTACTTTGTTCTGCATTAAACTGAACATTGCAAGAATAATCTGATGTGTCTATGCCTTCCGGTTCATATGCTTTCTTTTGATTTGCTATAAAACACTGCAACTCTTCAATTGATCCATACTTGGCATATTTGTCACATGACGTGCTCCAATCAAAGCATGCATCCATAGCTCTCCTGCCTAACTCACTTTTCTTAGTCTTTTGATTTGGCAGCATGGCTGATATTGCCATCCAATCTTCAGTGGTAATGTTTTGAGATGAAATTTTTTCAATATCTTCTATCGCATCACTAACCTCGTCTTCTATGTTCCCCAGCTGAGTAAACATATTGATGCTATCATTTATTTCATCACGATGAATTGTGTAAATGCTTTCCCAAGAGGTATCAGGATAATTTGTCTGAAATTGGTTTATATCTCTCCATGGAACATGCAACAGCAATTGCAATCTGTAAAAACTGTCATTTGAATTTCTTTCTCCTTTGAAAGTTAATTTAGGATAAACAACAACAATGCTGCATTTAGGTTTCATCTTCTTGGTTTAAAAATTGTAGTGTTGTGCCATGTACCACAGACTTTTGTGTTCTAATTCATTGCTTCGCTTACTATACTTTTCTAACAGTGATTCTCCAGTCCTAGTCTTGTTATTTTTTACTTTAACCCATTCACTATCACTTTTTATATATAAAGGTACAAAGCTTCTTGAACATCTCACCATTTTTTCACTCATCAAAATATGTCCAACTTCTTGAGCCGAATAATCTCTTTCTGAACAAACTTTCAGGTACAATCTCTGAATAACATTCTTTGCTCCCTTATCATTACTTTCACAAATTTCTTGAAACAGCTCCTCTAATGTTTTTGATTTTGTTTCCGCCTTTGAAACATATTTTGCCAAATAGTTGATCAGGGCTCTTTTGGATAGTACGGGAGCAACATCCATGTTAGCTCTCCCCATATAGGGTGACGGACAACTCGTCCCCACTAACTCGTCCCGGGTATATCTCGACCCCAGTCTAACTTCGCCGGGGATTGTGGGGACTGAAAATTTGAAGTCATCCCGTAGGGCAAGGATCAAGAATATGGCCACAGATTTGACGAAAAAATCGAGATGCAGCCCAAGCGACTGCTAAACAAATAACTTTTACTAAAATGAGTTTCTGAACAAAAATCCTTCATCAACGACTGGTAACCCCCAAGAAAAGTTAAAACTTTGGTTACATTGTTGCCCAGAAAATGCAATTTTAGGAGTTGCCAGTCCATCGGCCACAACCGGGCGGTTTAAATTCAAGAAACGTTTCCATGAGTTGATCCCTCAAAACAGGTAAATAAAATTATGTAAAAGAACTTATTTGATTGGTGGCGAGTTAACCCGGGAACCAGATGGGCGGGGTCGAGATGTGCGTGGGGCAACCTAGGCCGGGGACGAGTTAGCGGGGACGAGTTGTCCTAGATCCCTCCATATAAGAATCATATCTGGATTATATTTGTTCAATCTTGGATCATTCCTCTTAATTTCCATCTCAACCTCTCCATTTTCTAGCAATCGTAATTCACTTCTTTCTCTTAGATCCTTAGGAAATTTGAATCGACATATATGTGCGCTATTTCTGTTATTAGGGTCAGTCTGTTTGAGACAGTAGCCAGGAGTGCATCTTGTGTGGCGTTGAACTGTATTCAGCAATTCTGCCAGATCTTGTTTTAAATCTATGACATCCTCAAGTTTTTTTCTGCAAGGGTGGATCACTGCTGGTGGAGCATTTATATCAGGATGTTCACAGTAAATTATTTCATCAAAAAAATCAACAACTTGTTGAATTTCGTTTGCACTCTTCTTGCTTAGATCTGTTACATCAGGTGCATTATCAAGCCACAATAATCCATGCACATGTGGTGAACCGCTGAAACAAAATATTAAGTATAATATAACATACACTATTCATTAGCAATATTCAAGCTATACATACCGATGCTGATATTCCACACGATACCAGTAGTCAGTTACTTGGAACTTTGGTCTCACAACCTACAAACAAAATATTACAATGGTCCAGGTCAATTTCATAATAAGCAAGGTCTAAAATAAATACTTAAAAGATTTAACTACCATATCTACCTTTTGCATGAAAGCATTCACTCTTTCAGTAAAGTACTTATCGACTAAAATGGGATTATCTGCAACTAATTCTCTCCTTCTCTTCTCAGTCATTGTGATAAGATTTTCATCTGGTGCCAGAAGTTTAAATAAACCCTGGCCAATGCAAATCAGCAGCTGACAAGGTGAAAAACAGTGTTGGTATCCCAATTTGCTCTATCATGGCCTCTAGCTCTGATTGACGATATTTCCAATACGGTTTAGTCCCACGCATGTTGCTGCATTGGTACATGATTTTGTTTGATGCTTTTGGGTTTTCTGTAATGTGCTTCTTAAGGGGGGACCCTGGTGAAAAAATCGCCAAAATTGACAAAAATAGTATTTCCAAAGTTCATAGATAAAAATGTGCATAGAAGGTTTCAGATTCAACAGGTTGAACACCTTTAAGCTAAGTGGGTAGTTTCTTTATCATTTGGAAGGAAATAACATTGAGATCAGTTGTCGTTGGCTTCTACGCTCAACTTCACAGCTTTGCTCAGTCGACAAAAAATTTTGTCGTAGAAAGGCTTCCTGCGTTCCTGGTTGACACCTACATGAGTCGTCTTGCTTGGACTCTATTCATTGATGACTTGTCGACAAATTTTAGTGACGGAATCTTGATATCAGCCCTACTTTTTTTAAAACACACCTAAAAGCTTGAAAAAAGGGAAAAAAATCACTTTTTTTTAAATGTTAAAATTTGAAAATTGATATCTCAGGACAGAAGTTAAATTTGATAATTCCGTCACTAAAATCTCTTCTATACATCTTTAGGATAACCCAAAAAAATTTTCAAGACTTTCCGTTCCAATGAAAGACGCAGGAAGATTTTTCCCCAACGCTCCAAAAAAACACTAAAAAGCCACTTTTCTCAGAGACCGTTCAACATTTTGGATTGAATTTTGTTTTGGGAACTCACCATAATGAACCTAATAATTAAGCAAAGTTTCAACTTTCTGGGATTATTTTGAAGCCTACTTGAAAGTTTCACCAGGGTCCCCCCTTAAGGTCATCAACACTCATTTTACTTAACTCTTCATTGTCTTTTACATACAATGAACCCTTATCAATTGCATTCCATCTCATTAAGGAATTCATAGCATAGAATCTAAATTTCGGATGTTTAGCAAACCGACCATCATGAAATCTTAACATATGCTGAAAGTAATCAGAATTGGATATTTTATAATCCCTATCATCTCTTAAATCAGCAATTCCATACGGAAATAAAGTTGGAAATGCACCAGCAATAATTTTTTTGTCTTTAAATTCGTTAATGGGATTACCATCCATTGTAGGCCAATTAAATACTTCCTTGATTTGTTCATTTTGATTATTGCTTTGATGCTTTGGCACAAATGATTGCTCTACACCATGACCATTATCATAATGTTCAATATTATTATCTGTGGATTCCTCTTCTTTGTCAGCTGCATTTTGCTTTTCTTGAGTTATTACACTGGGCACGCTATCATAAACATTTCCATTTTCTGGTAGTAGAGACATATTTTCTTCACTTATAGTTATGTCACGATACAGATCATTGTGCTGAATCAACCATGATAAAGCCTTGAACACAACTTCAGAACGCACATGAAAATCTTTCGGTTTATCACTGCTACATTGTGTTCTTACTCAGGGGCGGACTGGCCCGGGCGGGCGGGTTGAGTATTCCCGCCCGGGCCGCAGGCCGCAAGCCATGGGCCGTCGTGGGCCGCCGTGGGCCGCCGCGGGCCGGCTGTTGCGACCGTGGGCCAAAGCACGGCTGCAGGGTCGGGTCGGCCGTGGGCACGAGAAGGGCATGCCGCGAGCTGCCTGCGTGTCCTGAGAGTGATTCCGGTTCTGCACTGTGCACTATGAGAGGCCATCGGTCTCTCCGAGTGAGCTTTCGCCCCGCAGAGGAATTAGTCAACAGCTCGGGCCACGGCCGTTAGCTTCAGCCTCACTTGGTAGTGTGAGGCGCGGCACAGTGTAAAAACAGGCAGAAAAAGTGCCCGTTGTTCGTAAACCACTGTTTTCAATATGTACATTGAACACCATATACTAGTAAATGATGAAGATATCACTTCCTTAACAAGTAGGCTAAATAAATGGAAGCAAGCTTAAATTCCTGCTCAGTTGAGCTCTCATTTTGTCGCAAGTTTCCATTTTCCCACAAACTGACCCCGCCTTCAAAATTTTATCGCCAATGTCAATGTTTCTTTTTATGTTGCAGTTACAACTTGCTTGTCCTTTCCAATACCACCTCTCTTTCAACTGCTTCCTGTCTGCTGCCTGTCCAGTTGTGAAGACTAGGACATAAAGATGCTTACTGCCATGATGCTCCCAGATTGAAAGTTGACTGCACTTGCCTCGGTACTTAGTTCAGTAGTTAGAATAGCTCCTACAGCCTAGAAGTAACTTGCTCGATTTAGGATTGATGGATTGAGCTCAGTTGCAGTAAATGATTATAATTGAGATATTACCTAGAAGGCATAATAAATAGAGGTGACTTTAAAGGGACCTCCACCCAAAATAATTTTCTACTGAGTTGATTCTCATTTTTCCGCAATTTTTAATTATCCCACAAGCTGAGCCCCCTTCAAAATTTGATTGCCAATGCCAATGTTTTTTTTTTCATTTTTTCCTTTTTTTTCATGTTGCAGTATCAACTTTACGCTGCTTGCTTGTCCTTTCCAATACCATCTCTCTTTCAACTGCTTCTTGCCTGCCGCCTGACAAGTTGTGAAGACTGGGACAAGTTGATGCGTGCTGACGATGTGTGCTGACAAGACAATCCCAGATTGAAGGGTGACTGCACAAGTCTTGGCCTGGAATGATCCAGCACTGCACTGGCCAGTAATAGTCTCAGCCACCTCTTTCACAGCTGCGTCATACGTGAAGATTGAGTTACCTATTAGAGATTAATTTGCTTTACATCAAAGTTGATACTCGGAGATTGCTCGCAATAACAGAGAGTACACTGATAAGTAAAAATATAAACTAAACTGTGGAGAATGTTGAATTGAGGAATGAGATTAGCCCTCTCTTTTGTGAAACTGATACTTTTGATTCATCAAGGAGTACCCAAGGAAATTCTTGAGGTCCTCATGTTGACTTGATGGTTCTTGCTTGAAGACTCTAGCGGCTCTCTAAAGTATACCTACATGACTGTTGGGTGCTTGGTGTGTAATATCCTTTCCTTATAACGCATTAGAAAAAAACATTGCAGCTGTCCATCCTTTTGTTTCAATTTTTACAGAGGAGCCAATTAGAGTCTGAAGATGATAAGGCTACAAAGCTAAATACACTGACCAGTACAGCATTTGTTTTTAGGACAAAGTCTGCCATTATCAGAAAATTCAAACTGAAGCAAAACACTTAATTAAAATAGGTGGTAGGTCATCCATTCTGCTTCCTATAGACTGATTCAATAGAAATTTGTTTTATCTGTATCTTTACAATTTATTTTATTGTCCCAAATTATTTTCCTTGTAGTCTAGGGTTGTCCTTTATTCTGTGAGATTGCATGTCAACCCCTTCCCTGTCCTCTGGACAAAGGTGGGAAAAAAATTCTTTAGTGTCATTACTCATTTGTAAGTAATATGTGTGCTGATCAGTTTGTCAACCATATTCCAGCACTCAAGCACACGCTGGCACAGGCATTAAAAATGGTGATGATGAAGGCAATGGTAGAATGTTTCTGTTTTCCCTTCTGTTCCTGTACATTAACCACTTGCTCAGCTGCTTGTTGATGTAAACTTGACTGCTTCAAATTATTGCTTTGTGTATTTTTACTTGGACCATGATCTTAGAGAAATAACATATTCATACAACAAATTGGAATCAGTTTTTGTCTCAAAACATTTATTCATGAAGATACCTCTAAGTTCTTTCTTTATAACATTATTTAAGTTGGGTTAATAATAACACCTAAGGAATTACATGAGGAGGCATATATTGATATTTTTAACTAATATGTTCGAGACTGCTAGAATTTTACTTTGGAGTGAATTAATAGTCTTAAAAGAGATTAACAAAAAATTAATTAAAGAGGGGAGTATGTCAAATAAATGAAAGACATTAGGCCTCTTTTTGGGTATCTGTGTTCTATAGAGACCTTTTGGTTCATCAATGTGTACCCCAGGAAGTCCTTGAGGTACTCATATTGTGGTGCTGGCTCTTGCTTAAAAACCTTCCCTGCTCCATAAAGTATAGTCACTACTTGCATAACCGTTGGGTTCTTGATGTACATATTGATGTACAAGGCGCACCAGCGATCCTTCTAAACTGCCTTGTGCCGGTCGGTACGGGTCACGTTCGTTTGTTCGTCCGGCCCAAACTGATTGTTGCTTCCAGCATCAAATCAAAATAGGTTCTTTTCCCGAATCGCGAAATGACATCAACCCCTAACTTGTTTATTTGTTGTCGTGTGTGCTGCTCTAACTTTCAAACTACATCAAGACCTCGTGTGAAATGGAAAATAGTGATAATAATGCAAATTCATATCAGCCGTTTTTAACCCCACTCATGAAGGGCTCTTCCACACTGATGTGATAGTGATGATTGATGTGCACTCGTTTGAGTGCTCCATTCAACATTGGACACCAACACCTAGCACCGTCCCTGTGCATCAATTTCTTCAGATCTGGTCATGCACTACTGACTGTCGGTGTGCCTCACAAAACGGATCAATACAAACAGGAAACCATCCGCTGTGGAGCGAAAGCAGTCGTAACTTCCACATCCACCAACATACACAGGTATTTCACCCAATGGTTTCAAAAGGCGTTTAGCCAGAGCGCACCTTTTAAGCACAAGTGCTGCGGACCAAAAAGGTGTTTGCAGGCCACGCACCTTTGTGTCCACTACAGCCTGGGCCACTGGGCCAAAGGTGTTTGGGCTCCACGCACCTTGTCCATGCAGTGTGGATGCTATGTTGCTATGTGTTGCAGGCCCAAGGTGTATGCTGGCCATACACCTTGCGCTGCATCCACAATGAACCAGGTGGTATGTCCTGTGCGCAGTCCCACTAGTAAAAAAAAAGTGAAAGGTGTCTCAAGGGAACGCCCCTTTTGAGCAGGGGGTCAGTAGCCATGCATTGCCCTGTTTCATCCAGTGGTTTGGGCCTAAGGTGTTTCAAAAGAGAGCGCCTTAGGCGCTTTGTTTGGAGGCGCCTTTTGGCGTTACGTGGTGAGGCGACTCAAGGTGGTACAAAACCTAAGGCAAGCGACTAAAGGCGTCAAGTTTTAGAACACCCCTGAATAAGAGTGTACCCATCAGGCGCTCCCGTATTCGTGCCCCCCGGTTGCCCTCCCAACCCGGCCCTGCCAAGCATCCTTGCAATGGGTTGACTTCAACCAGGCGCCTTGTGCTTTCATTGGGTTGCCTACCCATCAGGCGCTCCCGTATCCGTGCTCCCGGTTGCCTACCCGTCAGGCGCCTCGTGCTTATTCATTCATTGGGTTGCCTACCCATCAGGCGTATTTTTTTCGTGAAAGAGGTAAAATAAAAACAATCACCTTACATTTTGTACATTTTATTTTCGTTTTTTACAACTGGTTTGGCATCTCTTTACACGGATATCCTCACAAATCGTTACATTTTGAGCATAACGGTGAAACATCTCGTTGACAATCTTATCATTAGCATGACAATCATCAGTGAAGCTGGTTACAAAATCCTCCATAGAGTATCCATGCGCCTTAAAAAGTAAAAACAGTACACAGTACTGTCCACATACAGAAGAGTCGAGTTCCTGTAAATCAATTGTGTTTTTGCTCCAGAGCTTACATTGGCGGTCCATGAATTTTCATATGCTAGGGATATAAGGTCCAAGTCCATAGGAGCAGAAATGTTCTCCTTGTCCATCGCAGCCGATGTATATGGCTTGCCAGTGAGCTCCTGGCTTGTAGATGGGGTCAGTATTGACAATAATGAGTGCTGGTTTATTGTGTAGGTTGTGTGGAAGTGTATCCGAGGCGAATACTCCTTCGAAATGAGGCGAGGCGTGTGGATCTTTCCGCAAAACAGCTTCCAGAGTGTGTCCGTCCATTTTAAACGCCGAAATCAACAACAACGTTTCGGTTTTTGTCAATCTCAATTAGATTGTTGAATTCCGAGAGGACAACACAGTTTATGGCTCCTGCAAGTGGTTTTGCAAACTTCACTTCCAACCCTGATAGAACTGGGACGTCACTCGGAAATCATTTTGCACATCCAAATTCGCCCCAACTTTTCCCAAATTTCCCTCCGTGTTCGCCCAAATACGTCCATTGACTTCCCCAGTCGTCCAAATGACTTCCAACGACGCCCCCCGACTTCCCTTGACGTCCCCACCACTTCCCCTGTCTTCCCACGACTTCCACCGACATCCCTGCCACTTCCATTGTCTTCCCACGACTTCCACCGACTTCCCGCCATTTCCATTGTCTTCCCACGACTTCCACGGACATCAACGCCACTTCCATTGTCTTCCCACGACTTCCACCGACATCCGCGCCACTTCCAATGTCTTCCCACGACTTCCGCCGACGTCCCCCCACTTCCATTGTCTTCCCACGACTTCCCCCAAACATCCGCGCCACTTCCATTGTTTTCCCACGACTTCCACCGACGTCCCCGCCACTTCCATTGTCTTCCCACGACTTCCACTGACATCCGCGCCACTTCCAATGTCTTCCCACGACTTCCACCGACTTCCCGCCACATCCATTGTCTTCCCACGACTTCCACGGACATCCACGCCACTTCCATTGTTTCCCACGACTTCCACCGACGTTCCGGCCACTTCCATTGTCTACCGACGACTTCCACCGACATCCGCGCCATTTCCACTGTTTTCCCCCCGACTTCCACCGATATACGCGCCACTTCCACAGTCTTCCCACGATTTCCCACGACATCCGAGATAAATCGAGACAAGTCGTGGGGGGGGGAATGGGTCCGAGGTGGTCCCTGGACGCCGGATGTGTCAGTCTGGCTCGGACCTGCTTTGAGTGAGGACCTCCCCATTGCTTGGTCTCGGTGACACGATAGGGACGTCATCGGGCACCCCATGAGGTGGCCGATGACGTCCTCCTGGGGACGACTAAGTACGAAAGCTGGCGGAACTTCAGCCCGATTACGCAGCCACATCCAAGAAAGTGCAACGATTTCCGCCGACTTCCCTCGGCTTCCAACGACTTCCACGTCCCGCGACTTCCCACGACTTCCCTCGACTTCGACTTCCACATCGACTTCCATCGACTTCCCTCGACTTCTCCCGACTTCTCGCAACGTCCCGCGACTTCCCACGACTTCCCTCGACTTCGACTTTCCCTTTTCGACCCCCATCGACTTCCCTCGACTTCCTGCGACTTCCCACGACTTCCACGACCTTTCTCGACTTCGACTTCCACATCGACTTCCTTCACTTCCATCAACTTCCCTCGACTTCCCGCGACTGCCCTTGACTTCCCTCGACGTCAAACGACTTCCCCCGATGTCCGACGATGTCCCCCGACGTCCCTCGACTTCCCACGACTTCCCTCGGCCTCGACTTCCGTCGACTTCAATCGACTTCCATCGACTTCCATCGACTTCCCTCGACTTCCATCGACTTCCATCGACTTCCATCGACGTCCATCGACTTCCCTCGACTTCCCTCGACTTCCATCGACTTCCATCGACTTCCGTCGACTTCCCACGACTTCCCTGGGCTTCCCCCGACTTCCCCACGTCCCCCGACGTCCCTCGACGTCCCTCTAAGTCTGGGAAGCCTATGGAAGTGGCACGGATGTCGGTGGAAGTCGTGGGAAGCAATGGAAGTGGCACGGATGTCGGTGGAAGTCGTGGGAAGTCAATGGAGGGGGCGGGGATGTCGGTGGAAGTCGTGGGAAGACAGCGGAAGTGGCGGGGATGTTCATGGAAGTCAGGGGACGTTGTTGGAATTGTCATGGAAGTCGCCGGACGTCTTGGAAGTGGCAGGGAAGTCGTCGGACGTCCCCGGAAGTGGCAGGGGAAACCCTCGGACGTCGCTGGAAGTGGGTCGGGGACTTGGGAAGTGGCAGGGAAGTCGTCGGACGTCACTGGAAGTGGCAGGGAAGTCGTCGGACGTCACTGGAAGTGGCAGGAAGTTGTCGGACGTCTTGGGGAAATGGCAGGGAAGTCATCGGACGTCTTGGGAAGTGGCAGGGAAGTCGTCGGACGTCCCCCGGGAAATGGCAGGGAAGCATCGGACGTCGCTGGAAGTGGGTCGGGCGACTTGGGAAGTGGCAGGGAAGTCGTCGGACGTCACTGGAAGTGGCAGGGAAGTCGTCGGACGTCACTGGAAGTGGCATGGAAGTTGTCGGACGTCTTGGGAAGTGGCAGGGGAAATCATCGGACGTCTTGGGGAAATGGCAGGGAAGTCGTCGGACGTCTTGGGGAAATGGCAGGGAAGTCATCGGACGTCGCGGAAGTGAAAAGGGGAAATCGTTGGACGTCCCTGGACGTGGGTCGGGCGTCCGGGGTGTAAACGGAAGTCGTAGGATGTCCCTGGACGTGGGGGGGATGTCTCGGGAAGTGGCACGGACGTCGGTGGAAGCAACTGGGGAAATCTGGGGAAGTCTTCGGACGTCAATGGAAGAGAGATCTTGACTTCCGGCGACTTCAAAAAATGTTACATTCTGGAATTTTCCCGGAAGTGGGGGCGAAGTGGCTTCGTCCGCTGAGTTCCAGACTGGAACTCCCAGCTGGCGACTTCCCTGCTCTTCCCAAAATTCCCATGAGGGAGTTTCGCCATTTCTATCAAAAAGCACGCAGTTTCCGCATTTTTGTCCTGGCGGGCACGGAAATGCTTTTAGGTATTTTTTATGGTTGGGCTAGTGAGGTACAGTCACTAAGTCACATTAATAACCTCAAAAAGGTTCAGGAGGGATCTGCATTGAAATATTACAGGAAGTTTGGAGGTTAGAGGTGGGCCTATATTTAACGACAGATCGTTCCTGAAACCGTTTTTCCCGGTTTTCAATGGTGATTAGTGACTGCACCTCACTAGCACAACCATGAAAGTTACCCAAAATGTATTTCCGTGCCCCCGAGGACGAAAATGCGCAAACTGCGTGCTTTTTGACTAGAAATGGCGAAACTGCGTGTTGTTGCACAAGCTGCTGAAAGTACGTGAGTTTTGAGAAGCGTCTCCGAAGTAGGTGTCTGTTGCTAGGAGGTATCGATCGGTTTGAAGTGAGTCCATTGTCCCCCTTCTAGCACAGTTTGTGTGGGTGAAATCGCCCACAAATCAAGTTTAGAGCGAAGCGCCTCAGATGAGGCGGTGTGCAAAAGCGACATGTTTAGAAAATGTGCTTTTCTGCTGGATTGACGGTCAGCTTGGATCTCTTGAGTGTGTTTCCTGTTCGAGCGCCGCCTGAAGACTGAGGCCGTCCGCGTGCTCTGCCTCGCTTTATACCTCTCCCTCTCATCTTGTTTACCAGGTTTTTACCCGCTTCAGAAAAGTGTAGTTTTACACTGTTTCTTAGCGGGACTTCACCTGACGCAGCATCAGCAAGGATGTGACTGCCAGCGCGAAGGGCTTCACGCCCTACGGCGTTAGCCCCTTGTTTCAGGTAGGGGAAAATGTGCGGAACAGTCCACCTAGGAAGCTTCCGATACCCGCGCCCTTCTGTTTTGATGAGCCCGCATAAAAGTTCACCCCAGACCCTGTCTGGGCCTTTTTACGTAATACTCCTCAATGTGTGCCATGATTGTACTAAACGCGCTGTCTGAAGTGACACAGCAAGGTCGACGTTCCGTGATCAAATGGCACAAAACTGCCCGTGGTGTCCTTATATTGACTTCCAGGGTGTCGAAAAACTTTTTTCTCAATTTAAAATAGATGGGCGGGTCCCTCTGTGAGGGACATTCCACCATATGTTTTCTGTGTATCGACGGGGATTGTGCGAAGTAACGGAGCACGTGTGTGCCTACAATTTGGTCTTCAATGATGTGAGATAGACATAAAGCTGAGGACAAACGCCCAGACTTGTCTCGACAGGGGACGTACCTAAAAGTTCTTGGTTTTTTGAGTATGGTCCGGGGGGAAGCAAGCCCAATTGCATTGCAAGGCGTGGTGAAAATGAATATTTTGCGTCTGGTGCTTTTAGAAAAGGGTGGAATAGAATGTATCCGTTTTCGGTTGCTCAACCCACTGTCCGTCCATTGCCATCCGGCATTTCTTCGATTGGTGTGAAGTGCGAACAAATTTTTCTCGCGTTATATAGTGTCCCCGGGGTGACCGAAAATGCATCTATTTCGCCATCAGAATATTTTATTAAGTTTTCTCCGTCGGGCACTTGTGTGGCGACCGCCGGCCCGGTAGGCCCCCTCGCCTACGGAAGTCCATGGGGTTTCCTACCCGGGGCCCGGGGGTCGCCACACTTGTTAATTGGGTTTTGGATAGTGAATATCCAGAAGAGCCACTTCCCTTCTTCATGCAGTTCTACTCGTTCGGAAAGTTGTATTTTGTAGTTTGATGTTTTGTATCAGGATACACCTTTGGGCTAGCATTGCTCGGGAGTGTCATGTAAAAGTCCATTATGTTTCTATTATATCTTTGTTAAAAAAACCCCAAAAGCGAGTTGAACGGGGTAACCTCTCCAGTGGACGAACGATTCTTTTTTGACACCCCTTTTCCCCCTTCCTTGACTATATATGCAATTTTGTAAAGCTCAGGCTTTTGACGGGACTAAGTTCCCAAG
>NW_023144625.1:424353-499880 GCF_012932325.1 Thrips palmi | reverse complement strand
GCCGGTAATCGCACCCCTCCTTGCACGGGGCAACTGTAAGTTGACTTTTGTCAAAACCCTATTATTCCCCGTCAGGGGAACTTGGGAAAAGGGGTAATTTGGGACAGTCTACCCTGTACAGCTTGTTGGTGCTGCCATTCAGCGACGAGGGTTCCTAGCGTCAAACCCGCGACAGGGTTTTTTTTCAGAGGCCCAGGGCACGCGCGAAAAGGGGAAGAGGTGCATAACCACAATTAGTATTTGAGAAAAGGAATACATAATAGGGTTTTTGACAAAAATGTCAATCATTGACAAGTTGACCCTAGTGCAAGGAGTGAAATGCAGATTAGGCCGATTGTCTCTTTGGATTGTTAGATCATACGCAGACAATAACGTTCGCAAAAGGGCGTTGATTATAGTTTTCCCATCTTCGGTCCAGACTTCATTGATAAAAAATCGAATTTCTACGGGGTAGTTTGGGGGACGTTTTTTCCCTTTAGGGTTTTCCAGCATCCTACCCTTTCTAGGAGTTGACTGCCCCGGGTCCCTGATAAAACTTAAACTTCGGATTTTACGCTGATGATGGAAAGAGATGCCTTGCTCTGCATTTTTGTCTTCTGGTAATCCATATTTTGAAATTTTCAGAAAATGCTTGGATAATACCATAAAAAAGAGAGTTCCACGTAGACCCCTAGTATAGTCCAATATGGGTTTCTACAATGTTCCTAGGCCTGAATTCTTGGCCTTCATGATGTGACTTAAATTTATTACATCCATTAACATCAATAGAGGCATGGGAATGTAGCTAATTGCCTACTGTCCCAAGTTACCCCCGGTCATGGGGTAACTTGGGACACTCTTTCGAGACCACTGGGAAACGATACACTGTAAAAATTATGTTGTGATTTTACGACGGATTATTTCGCAAAGGTTTTTGGAAATGTCCAAAAGTGCACTGTAAATGTCTCTTTCCAACAGGAAGTTTTTTAAATCAACGGAAGTTCGTCGTTAATTTACGAAGGTTCTTTGTAAATTTACGAAGAAAAATCGAAAATGTACAAAGTCGGTTGTAAATTTACGAAGCCCTTCGTAAATTTACGACGGGCTTCGTTAATCTACTACGGGTCTTCGTAAATCTACGGCGGACCTTCGTAAATAAACGAAGGATCTGTTGGCAATTTTTTTGCCGAAGGATCCGTCGATAATGCCAGACGTATGATTACGAAGAATCTCTGTATATTAACGAAGGTTCTTTGTTTATTAACGAAGGTTCCCTGTAAATTTACGAAGGATCTTCGTCGATTTACGAAGGTGCTTCGTAAATTTCCAATGTGATTGTAAAATCGACAGAGATCGTTCAAAAAATTAACGAAGGTTTTGGTAAATATACGAAGACTTTCGTAAATTAACGAAGGAACCGTTGGCAATTTTTTTGCCGAAGGATCCGTCGTTTTTTTCGGACATTCATTTTTACAGTGTATAATCGAGGCAAGTGAACCAGACAAGCATGAAATCAAGGGGAAAGGGTCAAACTTTAACATAGTTGGGATCCATTGGTCTGGGTTGAGAATCTTGCCTCTGGCGTTCAAAAAACGTGAAAAAGTGTCTTAAGTTACCCCCGTTGACGGTACCCCCGTTGACGGTACAGGAAAAAAGTACATAGAAGTTCCGAAGTATGGCAGGCACGGACGGTCCAGGCAAATTATTGACCAGAGTTGTTTCGTACTCTACAAACTGAAGTATACATCCACAGTTGTATACTCAGCTGAGTACACATCTACAGATGCATACTTGGCTGAGTACACACCTACAGATGCGTACCCAACTCATACAAGTATGCATCTGCAGATGTGTACTCAGCTAAGTACGCATCTGTAGGAGTGTAGGCGCATACTGAGTACACACTTCAGTTAGTAGAGTACTTTTTTCCGCCAGTGCACAGGAACACTTTAAGTCCGGTGGCAAGTTTGCGTGCCACCTGATTGGCAAGCCCTTTGGAATGCCAATTGGCAAGCCTAGACCTGAAGTTTCCGTTGCTTGCCAACGTTGTGGGCTCAGGCCCCCTGCATGGCAAATTTTGGCAAGCTGTGGAGTTTGAGGACCAGGGTTGCAAACTTTTGGCATTTGAAAAGGCTTGTCAACTTTTGGAGTGGCCGTTCAACTACCGACTCCCGAGCTGCCAAAACTTGCCTTTTCTTCGCACGGGTCGCACGGCTCGTGACACTTCTTGCTGCACTTGTGTCCGCACGCCGGAGTCTTTTCGCAGTCGCGCATGCACTTCAACGTCGCTGCATCCACGTTGCACTTGGCCTTGTGGAGGTGTCCGCAGGACAGGGTCTTGTCCACCTGGACAGTGCAGTCTTCACACTCCTCGAAGCAGAATTTGCTGCAAAGGTGTGGGGGGCTGGAGGTGCAACCATGTCGCTTCTCCTCACAGGTCTGCCTGCACTTCACCTGCAAACCAAACCATGTTTGATAAAAGACCCAACACCCTGCACCCAAATGTGTGGAGAATCCTACACTAAAAATGCGGAGGTGCGGTGTGGAAATGCAGACTCTGCAGTCTGCACACTGTTAACTATTCCACGTTTCCTCCATGCGAAGAGGCAAGAGGTAAGAGCTCTGTGCGGGGCTTCCACACTTGAAGAAATGTGGAAACTGCAAACGCTGCACTTCTTAAATGTGGAGAATTAAGGGAGGGTGGTGATCCATGACCACTGCAGAGTTAGAAATTAGCTCCGAAATTGTATGGAGAAAAACTCTATAATCACGTTCAATACTTTCCCTTAGTATTAAGGAAACTGATCTGAACAAATAGGGGTTCACTTTTCCCCCATTTTTTTAATTGGTTGCAATTTTTTTTTTCTTTCGTGGTTTCCTGACAGTAAAGCATGCATTTTTGCTAAAAATTCCGAAACTTTTCGGAGAAAGCCCAGAGTTTGCCTTTATAGAGAGCTCCATGCAGAAGATTCGGAAAAACTCCATGATTTTTCCATTTTTTCTCGGAAATTTCTGACAGTGAGTGGTAAGTGCTTACATTTTCATGGTTGGGGTCCTTGAACGCGTGGCATTTTCTTCGGCAGGCGTGTCCACACGGCATCCTGACGGCGCACTCGCTTGCGCATGGCACCTCGGCTAGGTGGGCGAGTTGATGGCAGCGAACGTCAATATGGTGACCACAAGGGAGCAAAGTGGATGGCAAAAGGACCTGCGAAGCAGTAGGACATTCTTTATATAATTGGAAAATGGAAACAATATCTCACTAAAAAACGTAACAGCGGAACTCCGCTTGCTATCGTGCCATCATTACTGAGTAGGTTTTTCTCCACAAGCAACGCACGCACTGTAAATCCAACGGCAATACTTTTAGTACACTGCTAGAAATTTTTGCTAATTTACGAAATATTTCAGCACGAAACATTTCCTAAAATATTCTTTAAAAAAGGTATCTTGAAATTTAGAGATTATTCCGTACTTTGACATTATAAATCTTGTATTGGCCACAAAACGATATTTGTGATATTTTTAGCAAACCTTTTGTAGACAAATGAAACAGTTGTGAAATTGACAAAATACGCCGTAGAGATTGCCAAAGCCAGCTGGTCATCGAGCTTCAAATGCCCTTGCAGAGCTGTGGCAGTTAGGCTGCCGGCGGACCAGAAAGTCTTGGTTTAGAGTCTCCGACGAACATTTTTTCCCTACACTATTTGCTGCATGCTAGGGTGCATGTTACTTACAAATATCACAAATATAACGGAATGTTTTGTAGATTTACAAAGTATATTGTAAATTGATGTTTACGATGAGTTTTCGAACTTTACGGCATATTTCATCAACTACGTTTTACAAAGCTCTCGTTTATAAAAATTTCCAGTGAAATCTTTGTAAATTTACCAAAAATTTTCGAATAGTGTACCTTCTTTGGCGATACAATAAACGGCCTTACGGAAAAGTATTGCCTTCAAAACAGCGATACACAAAAGTATTGCCAAAATTTGGCGATAATTTGCACGGTGAAACCGATGTCTGGAAATTTCCAGATATTTTTTCCCATTTCCAGACATTGTCTGGAAATGGCCGTTTTTTCCAGATATTGTCTGGAAATGTCTACTTTTTCCAGATAATATCTGGAAATGGTCAAATCCCAGATATATATCTGAAAAAAAAAACGGCATTTCCAGATAATATCTGGAAATAAAATTTTC
This sequence comes from Thrips palmi, assembly GCF_012932325.1. NCBI lineage: Eukaryota > Metazoa > Arthropoda > Insecta > Thysanoptera > Thripidae > Thrips > Thrips palmi. The sequence continues at coordinate 495,696 of NW_023144625.1, read as the reverse complement.
CAGATAATATCTGGAAATTTCCCAGATAATGTCTGGAAACAAAGGCCTTGACGCCGAGGTCCACGGATTTGCGACCTGGGGGTCCCCGATGGTGTCCTCGAGGTCCCCAGGACACGGGGAGTCCAACGCCGAGGTCGCCGACGCTCTAGGACAAGCGGTTCCGGAGATACGAGGACGTACCACAAGGAGTCCGTCAAAGCAACTTTTTAGTTGGAGGCCAAAATCATCATCGGCCTCTGGCTGCGTTCCACTTGGGTGTCCGGGACTTTTGACTTCAGCATCGTGTTAAGGTAGTGCTAGACTACCAGAAACCCGTCAGGGGTCGCCGTCGGATCACCGGTGCGCCCAGGATGCCGACGAACGTGAGGCACGCCGGAGCGCCGTGGCGTGCCGGGTGCCTGAACGATCGTCGCCGCCGCCGCGGCCGCTGCTGCCGGGTCCTCTGTCGCAACCGCGAGCTTGAACGACGCGGGCCGACGCCGTTGGCAGCGACGCCGCCGACGTGTCCGTCGACGCCACCACGTGCTAAGTCGGCCGTTGGTCTGCTCAAACGGCCGCTTCGGCCTCTGGCTGCGTTCCACTTGGGTGTCCGGGACTTTTGACTTGAGCTCTGCGTTGGGGTGCTCCCGGGCCACCCGGGCCGCGGCGGCGGCGACGATCATTCAGGGACCCGGCACGCCACGGCGCTCCGGCGTGCCTCACGTTCGTCGGCATCCTGGGCGCACCGGTGGTCCGACGGCGACCCCTCACGGGTTCCTGGTAGTCTAGCACTACCTTAACACGATGCTGAAGTCAAAAGTCCCGGACACCCAAGTGGAACGCAGCCAGAGGCCGATGATGATTTTTGCCTCCAACTAAAAAGTTGCTTTGACGGACTCCTTGTGGTACGTCCTCGTATCTCCGGAACCGCTTGTCCTAGAGCGTCGGCGACCTCGGCGTTGGACTCCCCGTGTCCTGGGGACCTCGAGGACACCATCGGGGACCCCCAGGTCGCAAATCCGTGGACCTCGGCGTCAAGGCCTTTGTTTCCAGACATTATCTGGGAAATTTCCAGATATTATCTGGAAAATTTTATTTCCAGATATTATCTGGAAATGCCGTTTTTTTTTTCAGATATATATCTGGGATTTGACCATTTCCAGATATTATCTGGAAAAAGTAGACATTTCCAGACAATGTCTGGAAATGGGAAAAAATATCTGGAAACTTCCAGACATCGGTTTCACCGTGTGGAGTATTGCCACGATTTGGCAATAAATGTCGAACAAATCAAGGGGACAAGACCTTTGTTAATTGCCGTGGTTTTGGCAATCCCCTAAAGTATCGCCAAATTTTGGCGATACTTCTGTGTATCGCCGTTCTGAAGGCAATACTTTTCCGTAAGGCCGTTTATTGCCGAAACCTACTTGTACCGCCAAAAAATGTACTTTAGTATCGCCTTTGCAATAGCAGTGACGAAATTTAAAAAAATCGTGCATTGCCACGTACAATTTCGTGCGTTGCAAAGTGAATGTTTCATTTCGTGCATTAGCGCGCAGGAAAACCTACATAGTAAGTAATTTAGTGTGTATGCGCTTAGAATGTAGTAAGACAAAAGACTCGGATGCGCCCTGCAGAGTTATCAGATCAGAATACATCGTGATGGATCTTAAAATAAGGAACATCCCTAAATCCAGTATTATTCGTTCCGGAATCGCTGAGAATGACTCACGAAATTGAGTCCGAATTATGCAGACTGTTGTCTAAAATGTCAAACCTTTATTTACAGAATTTGTCATCCAGGGGTTACGGCTCGGACGGAAACGAAATTGCATAGATCGTAGGACAAAAGTTGACCCACGGCATTTAGTGCACTGAGCACTCTTAAAAGCCTACGAAGCATTTGCTTCATAACTACAAAGAAAATGAAGGCATTGCAGAATTGCTTTGTATTATGAAGAAATGCTTCGTATTACAAAGGAATTTGCTTCATAATACGAAGCATTTCTTCGTAGCTTTTACAATGCCTTCATTTTCTTCGCATTGCGAAGCGATTCTTCGTAGAGTTTTTACTGTGAGAACAAAGGAATCATAATAAAGACTAAAATTTTGGGCGAGGTATACTTGCTCACCCAAAATTGGGTACACTCTAAATGTCTTACAATGAAATTTGACTTATGTTGTTCGTATGTTACAGTGGATTCGGCGTAAGCATAATACGAAGCAATTTTCCTTCGTAATACGAATATGTTTAGCATTTAAATTGTAATATACAAAGAAGAACCTTCGCAATACGAAGAAAAACCACCTTCGTATTATGCTTGCGCCATTTCCCTCGTATTATGGGAAATTTCTTAGTTAGACACACTGTAAAAATTATGTTGTGATTTTACGACGGATTATTTCACAAAGGTTTTTGGGAATGTCCAAAAGTGCACTGTAAATGTCTCTTTCCAACAGGAAGTTTTTTAAATCAACGGAAGTTCGTCGTTAATTTACGAAGGTTCTTTGTAAATTCGAAGAAAAATCGAAAATGTACAAAGTCTGTTGAAAATTTACGAAGCCCTTCGTAAATTTACGACGGGCTTCGTTAATCTACTACGGGTCTTCGTAAATCTACGGCGGACCTTCGTAAATAAACGAAGGATCTGTTGGCAATTTTTTTGCCGAAGGATCCGTCGTTAATTCCAGACGTATGATTACGAAGAATCTCTGTATATTAACGAAGGTTCTTTGTTTATTAACGAAGGTTCCCTGTAAATTTACGAAGGATCTTCGTCGATTTACGAAGGTGCTTCGTAAATTTCCAATGTGATTGTAAAATCGACAGAGATCGTTCAAAAAATTAACGAAGGTTTTGGTAAATATACGAAGACTTTCGTAAATTAACGAAGGAACCGTTGGCAATTTTTTTGCCGAAGGATCCGTCGTTTTTTCCGGACATTCATTTTTACAGTGCATTTGGAGTGAAATGAAGGTCTCATCGCCCAAATTTGGGTGAGAAAACTGTCCGGCCATATAGGCAGCCAATCGCCCTTTATCAGACAAAATTTGGCGAGGAAACCTTATTTACCCAAATTTGGGTGAGAAAGTATATCTCGCCCAAAATTGCGTACTGACCAAGCCTTTTTCGTTCTCAGTGTGTCCAAGCAGATTGAACACACTCACCTTGCACTTGTGCGTTGCGGGGTCAACATGGCACGGCATTCGCGCCGAGTGGTTGCAGGGGAGCTTCTCCTCCTTGGGCACCAGGCAGGGCGGGCACGGCTGCACGGAGCAGCGCTCCGGGCAGGGGTGCTGCAGGGCGCAGGCAGGCCGCACGCACCTTTCCTTGCACCTGGGGACAGTTAGCGGGGCAGGACGTTGGTTGGGCCTGCACCGTTAAAACCAAAGCAAAACTCTATGCTTGATTCAAGCATAAAGTTTCGCTTGAAGACATTACACTTGAAATGAAGCATACTCAGGAAATTCCCCTGTGCATTTAGATAGGGAGCATCTTGGTGGATGAGCCTATTACGCCTGATTTCATTCGTAACCTGATTACGCTTGAAAACAGAGGGTAATACTACGCTTTAGTTTTACCAATGTGCTCAGGTCTGTAAACCTCGAGACAGGCAGATTCTAAGCAGGGGGATTCGTAACTCACCTCGAAAGGGTATCAGAACGTTATCGCAAGCGTAAAAGTTATAACTCGTATTAAAAAACTTGTGTAGAGGATAAGTTATTTTGTAGGTTCATGAATTTGTTTGAAAGTACTTGCAACAGCCCGTAACCTTTCGCGAAAATTTTCTTGTGATACGTTATGAGAGCAGTAAATGTTACCGATTATTCCGTCTGTGACGATTTGATGTTTCGATCTATTGGCCTGTTCACGAATTTATTGGTATAAATGACGTTTTAGTCAATAACTTTTACTGCCGGCGTTCAATGCCGGGGAATACTTCGCAAGGTTTTTGAGTGCATGTTTTTTTCTTTCGTTAAAAACGGAGAATCTTACATTACGGTTCGGTGCGCCAGGTCCTGGGTGTGGCAGACCTGCTTGCAGTGGTGGCCGCACGGCATTAGGGACTGGCAGAGCTCCGAGCAGCCTCCCTGCGGGCAGAAGGAGAAGTCCCCGGCCGTGCTCACGGGGGTGGCGACGTCGTGGCGGTCGCAGTGCAACTGCAGGGCCGGCCCGATGGCGCCCTGGCCCCGAAGCTCCTCCTCCACGCGACGCCACACCGTGTCGGCCGCCGTCAGGTTGGACATGTTCCCGACGATGTATAGCCCTGCCACCAACATCAGGAGCAGACACGCAGTACAAGTTTACAATTACGGTCTACACTGTTAAAATTTCAGTCGTCTTTTGATAATTTTAAGACTTATTTTCCTTACAACAATGCGAGGAAAAATATTTCCAGCCAAATTTGCACATCGAAATTCACCAAAAAGTTAAAACTTACTGAAATTCACCACATTTCATGGAAATTCGTTTCAAAATTCAGTAAGTTTTCCTTTGCGAAATTCAACTGAAATTCACTTGGTTTGTACACTGAACTTCACAGGGATTTCCCCTTTCCACAATATCATCAAAACAATTGATGACATTGTTGACACGCCCATGCAATACACTGCTAATCCAAGTGCGGACCAAGTCCACGCTAGGTAGCGTGGACCACGGTGGTCCACGCTAGGAAATGTGAACCACGAATGGTCCACGCTAGGAAACGTGGACCGAACTGTGGTCCACGCTTCACGGCGTTGAACTTCTCATAGGCCAATCACATTTCCAAGTGTGGACCATCAGTGGTCCACGTTTCCTAGCGTGGACCACCGTGGTCCACGCTACCTAGCGTGGACTTGGTCCACACTTGGATTAGCAGTGTAAATATAGGAGCTATGATAAAAATGTGCTATGATAAAATTGTGATGAGATTCACATCATTTGGAAGTGTTGAAAATATCGTCCACGATTTTGTCAAAAAGTGACAACAAATTTTCACGGGGTTGAGGGTGTCGTTGAATGCGCGATGGCAACGCCCTCGAACGCCCTTAAGTTACCTTGACGCCATGAACCTCTTTCGAAAAACATTAACGTTCTGATAAAAGAAATTATACTTTCGTGGCAGTATTAGCTGTTTTTAAAGTCCAAAGCAATTACTCTTCTCTCGTTTCAAGGATGAATTGATCTTGGTGGACTCACGTTCGAATGTTACTATTGCATGACCGTAAAGTTTCATTTGACATATTTGCCGGTCTCAACGAGTGCCTCTTAGAAAAAAGTCATGATTTTAGAAAGGTCCCCCCTCTCTCCCGGTTGGGTTCCTCGCTGAGGCATTCTCACCATGTTTCGCTCTCGAGAGGGCGACGCACACTCGGTTCTCCGTCTTCAGAAAGCCCACGGCGTTCTCTGCATTGCTGCGCACCAGCGACAACAGGATGATGTCCGATTCTTCGCCCTGGAAGTTGTCTACCACAGTCATCCTGACGTCCTGCAAGTGGGAGTGGTGCTTTTTGAGCTGGAAAAAAATAGAAAATTTAAGGGTGACCGATACAACTTCGCCACAGATTAATCCCCCTTTCTTCATACCCTAGAAAAGAAATACTGTTGGCCTTTGTATGCACTGAGCACTGTGATCTGCGCTGGGCTGTATCCCTGATGAAGTAGGTACTGCACAAGGGATGAGAGGAAGTTGGCTTCGTGACTGTTCTGGAAACTTTGGGCGTCTTTAACCTGAAACAAAACCCACCAGAACAATTTTTACTCATCATAGCTTGTCCTCTTGGCTGATTCTTGTGGCTTGTGGCCCTGCAATCCTCTGATCCTGTGGATCAAATCCTCTGATCCACATCATCAATGAGGTGCTAAAACAAAATTAATAGACCATTCTAGTCGTGGCCAAGTGAAGAACAAGAAGAATCACAAAAGACTCATTTAGGGCATTTAGAGTGCATATATTCACTGAAGATATGTTGTATTTACAATAAAGTATTCTCATTAACTTCTACCAAGCAAAGGGTCTTAAATATTTAAAGTAAAAGTGCTAAAAAGCTGTCTTATGTATGTGATTCTTCTTGTTCCATACTAGGCCACGACTAGAATGGTCTATTGTCACCAGCATTCTATTGTCAGCCTCATTGGTCAAAGCATATTACAGCGCATGTTCACTGAGATTCCAAACGCTATGAGTATAGCGTCAATTTGTGCAATGCAAAGGCATTGCACATGAAGTGCAATGCCTCCTCATTCCCATGCATTAGCATAGGGCCTTTTCGGGATGCATTGCACGTAGGGTGCAATATGGCTATGGCATTGCACGTATGGTGCGATATCTCAGCTGCATTGCACCATACGTGCTATACTCATAGCGTTTGGAATCTCAGTGTTTCGCTAAAACTGAGTCAGACTAAAAACTAATCACCCCTTTTAGGTCCGACATTGCAGTGTCACTTTTTTTGGTCAGATTTTTTTTTTAAATGCTAATATTTGGTCATCCGGCTCACCACTTGATTTGCATGTGGTATCCGAAGGCCTTAGTCTTACAGTATGAGTTTATGTAATAGAAAGGAACTTCTACCCCCAAATTGAGCCATCTGACACAAGTATTCAAAAAATGTCATAAAGCCACTAATTTCATTTTACAACAAAGTTGCTCCACCCCAAAGTACGGTACGAACCACTTCTTCAGGGTGTGTGTGGTCGACGAAGAAGACGTTCTTGGCGACGCCTCGCACGGCGGGGAACTCTGCGACGGAGGGGTGGTTCTTGAGGTCGGGGTAGATGGCCGGCGAAATAAGCTTGGCCAACTCCGGCCGCATGCGGTGCTGGGTGGAGAGGGTCACGTAGTGCATGCCGTTGTTGATGAGGCGCTCGAACAGGGAGACGTCGAGGTGGTACTTGACCCCCAGCTCGTGCACCGCGGGGTTGGGCCGGAGTTGCTGATGGTCACCTGAGTGCACAAAAAACTTAAGTGCACTTTTCGTGTTGTGTTCAATCCGATGAGTCCTATGAACAAAGACCGGTGTCTTTTGGGTCCCTCGAACAAAGACCGATCTCCATTTCGGCCGTTTCTGCATTGGCCGCTTCTTTATGTTGTGGTTCTCGCAACAGACATCCAACTCAATCAATAGTTTGCAGGTTTGGATTCAAACATATTAGAGAATGATTGTCAACGACTCACTTGTGTGGAATCAAAACGTGGGGATTGTTCTGGGACTTCAAAATGAACGCGTTGAGAGGTTAGGAAATGTAAATCGGTCTTTGTTCGAGCGGCCCAAAGGACATAGGTCTTTGTTCATAGGACCCATCGAACCAAAAAGTCTACAAAGCTTTTGATTCGTAACTATGAAAAAAATGAAGGCATTGTAGAATTGCTTCCTGTTGTGCAGAAATGCTTCATAGCATACACAAGATTTTGCTCCGTAACACGAACGAAGCCATTAGCTATTCTTCGTAGAATTTACGATGCCATAGTTTTCTTCGTCTCTTTCCACCACATTCGCCCGATGCAATGCCCCCTTCCCCTTCCCTTTCGAGAGAAATGTCCTGTGCATGGTTACAAGTCAGCAAAGCATCGCTTCGTAATACAAAGAGAACGAAGGCATTAAAATTCTGCGAAGAATTGCTTGGTCGAGTCGAAATCCTCCGTAATACGAAACATTTCTTCATAATGAGAAACAATTCTACAATGCTTCCACATTCTTTGTAGTTACGAAGCAAAAGCTGAGTGTGCACAGTGAGGAGTCCTATTGACAAAGAGCGATCTCCATAATGCCCAGATCAACAAAGTTCGAAGCACTTTCACTGCGAGAAAAGATCACGGTAAATCCTGTACTGATTACTCCAGACTTCACCGTACTTTTTTTTAACAGGCAATACCGTCGTTTTTTGACAGGCAATACCGTACTTTTTTTACAGGCAACACCGTACTCTTTTTTACAAGGAATCCCGTACTTTTTAACCCGGCAATCCCGTACTTTTCTACCCGGCAATCCCGTGCTTTTAATACCTATCAAAAACTGCTATATTTTTTCAGTTGGTTGACCTTCGTTTTTCAAGATCCTGATGTACGTAACTGCTGAAGTCGGACTCCTGGACCCCCCTTCCGACCACTCGTTGAAAAGGTCTTGACGAGACCTATCGAAAGGTGCAATAAAATCAATCATGAAATTTCAGTCGGTCGACCCCCTTTTTTCAAGACCCTGATGTGGACAATTCTTGGGAGCGGCCTTAATTGGGACCAGATCTGGTCCTTCCTACCGCATGGACTGTACGAAAGAACGGTAACTACTGTTAAAAAACTACGGAATATTTTGTAAAACAAGTACGGTAAATACTGTAGACTGTTGGTGGATACTGGTTTTTGAAGTACGGTAAAGTTTGGCAAAAAAATTATCCAGGATTTACCGTCATTTTTTCTCAGAGTGTTTACCTACTAAGAAGTGTGGAATTTGCACCTCAAGGTGGAAACATCACACTTAAGGAGGCAATTACACTAAAAATGGCCGAAAACTGACTTGCACTACAAACCTAACTGTCTACTAAGTACACACTTACAAATGCGTGCTTGCAAGTACACACTTACAAACGCATGCTTGGCCAAGTACACACTTACAAATGCATGTTTGCAAGTACACACTTACAAACGAATGCTTGACGCATGGAGTTATACGGCGTCAAGCATGCGTTTGTAAGTGTCTACTTGCAAGCATGCATTTGTAAGTGTGTACTTGGCCAAGCATGCGTTTGTAAGTGTGTACTTGCAAGCACGCATTTGTAAGTGTGTACTAAGTAGACAGTTAGGTTTGCAGTGTGGGCGACACTGTTCAAAAAATCCATCTTAATTTCAAGAAACTTTTTTATGAAGCAATTTACAAAGACTTTTTGGTAGTAAAAGTAATAAACTTTTTCCTCTTAAAAGTAAGAACCATATTTGAAAAGTTATCATCTGTTTCTTAAAATTTGTTTTTGCATTTAAGAAGAATTTAATATAGACTAGTGAAAAATTGAACGCCTTATGTTCGTTACGAGTTACTGGCAGTGTGGCAGTAGTCGATTTCACTGCCGAAGTCGCTTGGAAGCGTGGTTGGATCTCAGTTTCGAATCCGGAATTCCGGATTACTGCACCGCGACGCTACCAACTGCGCCACGAGTGAGCTCTGCGAGGCGGGCTCTAGGATGTGGATGACTCCAAGCCTCTCGGCGGAGACTCCGCTAGGCAGCTGAAGCGCTCATCCAAGGGCCTCCAAACACGACTTCACATGACGAAGATCATCCAAATTTGTTCTTTACGTATATTGGTTGTTAAGCGTCTAATTATCACAATTTTAACTGGCAGGATGAGAATCAAATATTTAAAGTCATAGTAATTTTGAATTTTAAGAAACAAATTATTGCAATTGGCAAACAATCTCAAATTTGATGAACCTGTTTTTCAATTTTAATAAAGTTTCTGAAAGTTACCAATATTTTCATTACTTGTCAGAAATGTTTTGGTAAATGTAAGAAATTTTCTTAAACTACACAAACCTTTATAAGTTTTCATATCCTTTCAAAAGATTGCTCCCACACGCGTTGTTGTACGTTGTTCAAACTTTTCATGTGTCAAGACCTTACAAAAAGGAGCATTTTAAGCCCAGCATGGCGTCGATCGGACGTCAGGGAGCGGAGCAGCTACCAATCAAATTTTCGTCAAAAAACGAACTGGTAGAAGTCCAACATTAGGGGGCGTCATACTCAGGCGACCTTCGATTTCGGCATGCGGGTGTGACTCAAAATTTTCGTTTTTTAGTGCTGAGTTCAGATTCGTGTCGGGTTTTGCGATCGGACTGCGTCTTGATCACCCTACCCGACGATTTATGTCAAAAAGCGGCGAAAATTCGTTTTTTCCCATTGTTTTGCCCCCTTGAGTTCGGGGTGGCGGTTTCTCGACCAGATTGCCTTCACTCACTCTAGACACGACTCTTCCAACCACCAGAGTCCATGTGAGCCACCCCATTTGGAGCCTAGGCCTCAAAACATGCCAAAATTTGGTGAAAAAATGAAAATTTTCACCGTTTTTTTGACATTTTTGAGCCATTTTGAGCCCCACATCGCCCCCTTAGGTGACCTGTATGGACAAAAAGTAGGAAGGGTGTGTAGGAAAGGCAGCGCAGCGCCGGGGCATCGCCCGGGGTGTCGTGGAGGGCGGCTTTGAGTCGGCAAAAACAGGATTTTTTCGAAAAATTGAAGAAAATGGTCGAAGCAGCCGCCGTAGCTGCGGCAGCGAATGTGCAGGTCTTAGCTCGTTAAGCAAGTTTGCTGGGCCTACCCAGGGCTCACCACGAGGAGGTGCCTGCACGTCGAGCCCCGACCGCCCACCCACCCGGGCGTAGCGTTTAGCTGCGTTTAACGCTGCTTTATCGGCCATCGAAATACAAAGCCTCTGGTTGAGAGCACTCCGCCAGACCCGCAGCATTGACTCCTCCCATGACCCCCCATTTTTTTTTTCATTTTTTCGAAAAAATCCTGTTTTTGCCGACTCAAAGCCGCCCTCCACGACACCCCGGGCGATGCCCCGGCGCTGCGCTGCCTTTCCTACACACCCTTCCTACTTTTTGTCCATACAGGTCACCTAAGGGGGCGATGTGGGGCTCAAAATGGCTCAAAAATGTCAAAAAAACGGTGAAAATTTTCATTTTCTCACCAAATTTTGGCATGTTTTGAGGCCTAGGCTCCAAATGGGGTGGCTCACATGGACTCTGGTGGTTGGAAGAGTCGTGTCTAGAGTGAGTGAAGGAATCTGGTCGAGAAACCGCCACCCCGAACTCAAGGGGGCAAAACAATGGGAAAAAACGAATTTTCGCCGCTTTTTGACATAAATCGTCGGGTAGGGTGATCAAGACGCAGTCCGATCGCAAAACCCGACACGAATCTTAACTCAGCACTAAAAAACGAAAATTTTGAGTCACACCCGTATGCTGAAATCGAAGGTCGCCTGAGTATGACGCCCCCTATCCAACATCAAGCAATCGAAATAACAAAATTTTACGAAATCATTTTTGAAACGATGATCATTTTTTAAAAATCCTCAAATATTGTTTTTGAATGAAATTTTGTACTTAGTTACACCTTACTTCTAAGTATGGTGAATCCCGTTCTGCAAGAACCGTGCCTTTTTCTCACAGTTCAAAGTTTCTATCTAAAAAGATTCTAACATTCTTGTGAAGCAAAAATAAGAATAGCCCCGCATTGCAACCAGGAATCTATTTTGCCTGGTCTAAAGGACTTACCGATCATGATTAGGTGTTCCACGTCACCAGCCAAGGATACCAACACGTGACTTTCGAACACCTCAGCAGCTTCTTCAACAATAACTGTCAGTGGAAAAGAAACTCGTCAATACACAAGAAAAAAACATTTACAACGATCTACACAAATTCACCGTGCACTCTCATCCTTCAATCGACATTTTATGAACATTCATAGACGTTTGAGCGCATTAAAAGAGTTTTGTTAAGTAGCTTAACAGATTTCTCAAGACTAAATTGACAATAATGTTTCCTAAACAAATAAAAATGTTAATACGCCTATTAATGCGCACAAACGTTAATATGTAAAGCTCAGTAAGAGCCTGAGTGTGTGGCAAAATGTGTGTATAAAAGAAATTGAAAGAGACCACGTGCACAAAAACTGTGCTATATTAACGGAAACCCGTTAACCATAAGGTAGGACTTCTCGCTCTTTTGGGGGAGGGAGAAGTGGTCTCATCCCATGTCGGAGAGGCACAAATACCCGAAAAAAGAGGACTTTCCACACGAAGCAAAATGCGATAGACGCCGGAGAAGGCTTGGAGCAAAAGTTTCAGCCCTTCACTGTAAATCCAACGGCAATACTTATAGTACCTTTTTTGGCGATAGGATTGAGTATCGCCCATAAACGGCCTTACGGAAAAGTATTGCCTTCAAAACGGCGATACACAAAAGTTTTGCCAAAATTTAGCGATACTTTTGAGCATTGCCACGATTTGGCAATAAATGTCGAACAAATCAAGAGGACAAGACCATTGTTTAATGCCGTGGTTTTGGCAATACCCTAATGTATCGCCAAATTTTGGCGATACTTCTGTGTATCGCCGTTCAGTAAGGCCGCTTATTGGCGATACCTAATTGTACCGCCAAAAAAATATACTTAAGTATCGCCTTTGCAATTGCAGTGTTTTCAGTCAAAATTTTTTCACGCAAAAATTACGCCTGTAACTATGAGACACCGATGACTCACTCTTGCTAGAGGGTAAAATTCAAGGGGATTGACACGACATTTTTGGAAAAGCCGTCGCGCTCGCCGCCCCGACGGCCTTTCTTCAGCCTAATCGACGTTCCTAGACTCAAAATTGTCTGGGGAATCCGAATCTGGCGTCGGTTTTCCGATAGCGTTCCGATAAAAATAAAAAAATGGCACTTTTTTACGGAAATTTAGTTATTTTAGGGGTTCACGCGACAGGCCGTATCCACTAGCCCCCAATCGAAACATGCCCGTTTCAACTTTTTTTCAGTTAAGGGACACCCTAAGCTTAATTTTAAGATGGGCCCCGATATTGTGTATGGGTCTCGTTTAGGAGCTAGCCCTATGCCCAACTTTTGACTTTTTCCCAAAAACTTGTTTTTCTATGAAACCTTTAAAAAGGCATGGCCTCCTCAAAAAACGTCCTAGGCGGCAAATAAAGTAGTCTAACGGACGCAGAATTTCCCGAGGATCACGATGCTGCACGTGCATTTGAGTTTTGGGGCCTCAAACACAGTCAAAACTCCAAGAAACAACAAATTTATGTTAAATGCCACAAAATGTTGAACGGCAATTACGACCCTTTTCCCCGTCGCAAGGCCGCTTTGCCGTTGCCTACTCGGACTCCTTGGAGTTTCCACTTTGAGAATAAGCAGGAAAGGGTCAGCAGCCCACACTGGAAACTGCGGAATTCCCCGTTAGGGCGAGGCACGGCGCCGCCCAGGTGGGCAACCAGTTTGACGCACCCCTCGGCCACAGGCGGTGGAGGCCGCGCGCGCCGCCCGGGTAGTCATAGGCGGTGGGCCTAACGGAAAAAAGCTGTACGTCATGACCAGATATTGAGCTTTTGCACAGTTGTAGTAAGGGAGAGTGGGGTAATTCCGGACACTTCGATTTTCACTGGGTTTGAGTGAAGATAACTCAAAAGCCCGCCTAACAGAGGAAGATAATCAGTTAAAAATGATAATTCCAAATCGCCAAGGTAGGAGGTCAAACCGTTTGGCTGTGGTCGCTTCACGAAATTTGTGTACCATCAAAAATAGGCAAAAGCTGCATCTTTCCCTCGTATTTTCATGTACTTATCGTACCTTACCCTCAAGTTCAGTCCCAGGACCAAAATTTTATCATATAATATGGTCATTGGACTTTACTTTGGCGTTTCGGGAGTGCTCGTATGGCTCGCCGTTTTCTTACAATTGAACATCAAAGGTTTTCACTACCTGTGGGGTAAATCCGGACACGAAGGGTTATTTTCTTCAATTTCCCGCATAATGTTAAGGTAGTGAGTTCAAAATTGTGGACATCCATCTCCACCGTTAAGAAGGATAAAGAAAGAACGAAAAATAGCATTGCAGCTATGTTTAAGAGCTTTACTCACGACAGTGTTGTCAATTTAGGGGTTTTGATAGAAATTATTCCTTATAATATGCTTTGAGTAATAATCAAAAACTTCAGTTCGCAGCAAATGTCCTTGAACGCCTTCTAAAAGCATGCCTCACATCAAAACAAGCAAAAGTAAGCTCGAGTAGTGTCAAATTTTAAGGTCGTCCGGCATTGCCCCAAAGGTCGTCCGGAATTACCCCAGCCTGGGGCAATTCCGGACACGTGCAGGGCTTTTGTTAGGCGTTTATATCTCCCTAACCGTTGCTGAGATTTGGCTTTCATGTATACCATTTTGAAGGTAAAGGTCCATACTTTACTCTCCTGTAATAACATTTGACCCAAGAAGCCGGTTCAAGCTCAAAGACCAAAAAGGAAAAAAGCGTTCGGAATTACCCCACTCTCCCTTATGGACGTATAGTAACAATTTTGGCTGGAGAGCCAATTGATTCGTCCCCTAGGATTCCAGTAATCGGCTATTTTTCAAGGAAATTCTAGGAAATTGCCGTTAGTCCGTTTTTGACGTAGCTACGTTTCCAATGGACCGATTTCAACACTCGAAGAATGCTATCCGACGTAAAATTTAACAAGGAATCCAAAACTGCCTTCAGATTTAGCGTAGATGAAAAATGCTTTTGACTTATAGGCCGACAAAGTTAGAATTTTATTTTCACAACAGCTCGAAGTTTTGTTCATTGGCCCATAACTTTTTTCCTCGCTGGATTTTGGGAAATGACCTTTTCTAACGGCTGTTGCCTCCCTCTTTTCGCAAAAAAATGAGCACAAACCATCTCGGTACCTTGAACGGTGTCTGAGATAGGTGGGTGCGAAGCGCGCGCGGTGGCTCTAGGCGCAAGCGCGGGCCCGCCCGGCCCGGCCCTGTGGCCATTTGTGTACATCGAATATGGATAGCCCCGGATAACCCGCGGCTTACCTCCGGATTACATCGAAACATTTCAAGGATTACCATTAGATTACGCCCGATTACCTCAGAATTTCCCCGGATTACCCCGGATTACTTCGAAATTTCTGGTAATCCGGATAACGGATTACCAATTTGCTGTACACCGGAGAACCGAAGTCGTTTCCCCCTCGGTTTTGGGCCATTTTTAAGCAGCCACTGCGTCTGATCCGAGGCGGGCCTTTGTACCTTCTTAACGGCATTTGGTCTTTGGACCTTCCTTTAGCATGCCTTAAGGCGGAGTGCGATTATGCGCCTTAGTTTGGGAGCAGTCTTGTCTCAAAGTTGATCAAAACGTTCAAAAATACCATTAAAGTCGGTTTTGATCAACTTTGAGACAATACTGCACCCAAACTTAGGCGAATAATCGCACTCCGTAACGATGGCATCCTAAAGGAAGGTCCAAAGACCAAATGCCTGGTTGCCTACCCGGGCGGCGCGCGCGACCTCCACCGCCTGTGGCCGAGGCCGAGGGGTGCGTCAAACTGCTCCCAAACTAAGGCGCATAATCGCACTCCGCCTTAAGGCATGCTAAAGAAAGGGCCAAAGACCAAATGCCGTTAAGAAGGTACAAAGGCCCGCCTCGGATCAGACGCAGTGGCTGCTTAAAAATGGCCCAAAACCGAGGGGGAAACGACTTCGGTTCTCCGGTGTACAGCAAATTGGTAATCCGTTATCCGGATAACCAGAAATTTCGAAGTAATCCGGGGTAATCCGGGGAAATTCTGAGGTAATCGGGCGTAATCTAATGGTAATCCTTGAAATGTTTCGATGTAATCCGGAGGTAAGCCGCGGGTTATCCGGGGCTATCCATATTCGATGTACACAAATGGCCACAGGGCCGGGCCGGGCGGGCCCGCGCTTGCGCCTAGAGCCACCGCGCGCGCTTCGCACCCACCTATCTCAGACACCGTTCAAGGTACCGAGATGGTTTGTGCTCATTTTTTTGCGAAAAGAGGGAGGCAACAGCCGTTAGAAAAGGTCATTTCCCAAAATCCAGCGAGGAAAAAAGTTATGGGCCAATGAACAAAACTTCGAGCTGTTGTGAAAATAAAATTCTAACTTTGTCGGCCTATAAGTCAAAAGCATTTTTCATCTACGCTAAATCTGAAGGCAGTTTTGGATTCCTTGTTAAATTTTACGTCGGATAGCATTCTTCGAGTGTTGAAATCGGTCCATTGGAAACGTAGCTACGTCAAAAACGGACTAACGGCAATTTCCTAGAATTTCCTTGAAAAATAGCCGATTACTGGAATCCTAGGGGACGAATCAATTGGCTCTCCAGCCAAAATTGTTACTATACGTCCATAAGGGAGAGTGGGGTAATTCCGAACGCTTTTTTCCTTTTTGGTCTTTGAGCTTGAACCGGCTTCTTGGGTCAAATGTTATTACAGGAGAGTAAAGTATGGACCTTTACCTTCAAAATGGTATACATGAAAGCCAAATCTCAGCAACGGTTAGGGAGATATAAACGCCTAACAAAAGCCCTGCACGTGTCCGGAATTGCCCCAGGCTGGGGTAATTCCGGACGACCTTTGGGGCAATGCCGGACGACCTTAAAATTTGACACTACTCGAGCTTACTTTTGCTTGTTTTGATGTGAGGCATGCTTTTAGAAGGCGTTCAAGGACATTTGCTGCGAACTGAAGTTTTTGATTATTACTCAAAGCATATTATAAGGAATAATTTCTATCAAAACCCCTAAATTGACAACACTGTCGTGAGTAAAGCTCTTAAACATAGCTGCAATGCTATTTTTCGTTCTTTCTTTATCCTTCTTAACGGTGGAGATGGATGTCCACAATTTTGAACTCACTACCTTAACATTATGCGGGAAATTGAAGAAAATAACCCTTCGTGTCCGGATTTACCCCACAGGTAGTGAAAACCTTTGATGTTCAATTGTAAGAAAACGGCGAGCCATACGAGCACTCCCGAAACGCCAAAGTAAAGTCCAATGACCATATTATATGATAAAATTTTGGTCCTGGGACTGAACTTGAGGGTAAGGTACGATAAGTACATGAAAATACGAGGGAAAGATGCAGCTTTTGCCTATTTTTGATGGTACACAAATTTCGTGAAGCGACCACAGCCAAACGGTTTGACCTCCTACCTTGGCGATTTGGAATTATCATTTTTAACTGATTATCTTCCTCTGTTAGGCGGGCTTTTGAGTTATCTTCACTCAAACCCAGTGAAAATCGAAGTGTCCGGAATTACCCCACTCTCCCTTACTACAACTGTGCAAAAGCTCAATATCTGGTCATGACGTACAGCTTTTTTCCGTTAGGCCCACCGCCTATGACTACCCGGGCGGCGCGCGCGGCCTCCACCGCCTGTGGCCGAGGGGTGCGTCAAACTGGTTGCCCACCTGGGCGGCGCCGTGCCTCGCCCTAACGGGGAATTCCGCAGTTTCCAGTGTGGGCTGCTGACCCTTTCCTGCTTATTCTCAAAGTGGAAACTCCAAGGAGTCCGAGTAGGCAACGGCAAAGCGGCCTTGCGACGGGAAAAGGGTCGTAATTGCCGTTCAACATTTTGTGGCATTTAACATAAATTTGTTGTTTCTTGGAGTTTTGACTGTGTTTGAGGCCCCAAAACTCAAATGCACGTGCAGCATCGTGATCCTCGGGAAATTCTGCGTCCGTTAGACTACTTTATTTGCCGCCTAGGACGTTTTTTGAGGAGGCCATGCCTTTTTAAAGGTTTCATAGAAAAACAAGTTTTTGGGAAAAAGTCAAAAGTTGGGCATAGGGCTAGCTCCTAAACGAGACCCATACACAATATCGGGGCCCATCTTAAAATTAAGCTTATGGTGTCCCTTAACTGAAAAAAAGTTGAAACGGGCATGTTTCGATTGGGGGCTAGTGGATACGGCCTGTCGCGTGAACCCCTAAAATAACTAAATTTCCGTAAAAAAGTGCCATTTTTTTATTTTTATCGGAACGCTATCGGAAAACCGACGCCAGATTCGGATTCCCCAGACAATTTTGAGTCTAGGAACGTCGATTAGGCTGAAGAAAGGCCGTCGGGGCGGCGAGCGCGACGGCTTTTCCAAAAATGTGCATTTTGCTGAAAAAGGTGAAAATGAATTTCAGGCGAAAATTGGATTGCTCACTGCGCCCATGGTAGTTGAGTGAGAGGGTTCAAATCTTGTGGGGTTACTTACCCCTATGGGGGTAACATTTGAGCCAACTTTCATCAAGTTCTGATGACATGAGGTTCAGGTCGTGTCAATCCCTTTGAATTTTACCCTAGAGTGGGACCCGTGGCATTGAACCACAGAGGCACCACAGGCAGCGAGTGTGGGACAAAACGTCCCACGCCTGCAAGCGTGAGACTGTCTTACTTGGCGGTTATTTCCACGGCAAAAGCAGTGGCTGGAAATTCCTCGGCCCAGCCTGGAAAAATGGATTTATTTTCCAGGAGCGACGGGAATCCCAGTCAATACTGTTGCCATTTAATTTACTGTGGACAAAATGAGCTTCCATAGACTGGCTTAGAATGTTGCCGATTGTATGCACTCACCAATCCTCGGCTTGAGCTCCTTCAAGATCTGCTGACGGGAAGCAGCAAACGATGTGGTCATTCCTACGACAGCATACTGAGCCATAATGAGCTGGTCCTCCACCATCCTCCACGAAGAGAGCTCGTTTGCGGTGGCACTGAGAGCTGCCTCGATTCTCGCCAGGACCGGCCTGAATTTAACGTCCAATGCAGCCACCAGGGAGTCTCTCCAGTGCCTTGAAACAAGAGCCAAAAACCGCTAGAACTGTCAGAGAACAAACTCTAATAGACTTGCGCCTTAATTTTTTTTTTTAAGAAAAGAATTTTGCTTGGCAGGTATGCACTAATTTTTTGCTCGCCGAGTATGCAAAAAACAAATGCCTGCCAGCCAGGCATGCAGTGAGTGAGTGGACTACAAATATATCAGTGCTCAACAAGGAAACCTGGAAAACATTTAAATGATTCGAGCAGAGGTTGAATTCAGAACACTGAGAGATTCAGAGGGACATCAACAGGCCTTAAATGTCATGGGACATTTTTTGTCCTACCAGTTATGCAATTAAGCACATCCGACGGAGATACAATTTTGTTCCCGCCTGGCGACACACATTGTCCGACGCCTACTGCAAATTGTACTTTCATTACACACTTTGTCCCACCCAATTTGAACACAAAATTGCATCACCGTCGGATGTGCTTAAAATTGCATTACTCGTGGGACAAAAAATGTCCCATGACATTCAGTATGAAGAGTCAAGGGAAGAGGTACGTGAAGGTAGCCCGCCCACACACAGCCTGCAACAAATTTCCTTCTGCAATCGTTAGTATATCGTTAGTACGTGATTGTAGACCCAATGCGGCCGTTAGTATACACACCCAAGTGCGTTTTAAAAAAATACCCAAAAGGCGGGCCACATTCACATGTTCAGTTACTTCCAAAAAACGGACCAAAAGAGAAAACGTCCTAAAATCGTTAGTAGACGTTAGTAGAGGCCATTTCGTCACTATCAACATCATTCACTATCACCACGGCCGCAGTCTTGCACCAGCGAGGCCGGGCCAGGTTCCAAAAAGCAAATACTGATCAAAAAACACTAAAGACGTGTTTGTTCCGTTCAATTGCGTTAGTAGACGTTAGTAGAGGCCATTTGGTCACTATCAACATCATCACTAACACAGAAAAAAATTGTTTGAGTAGCGAAAAGTTTGTTCGCGTAACGAATAATTTGTGGGTATGACGAACAATTCGTTGGCGGAGCAAAAAAGTTAGTTGGAGTGACAAAATCATGACTTTGTTCCTAAGAAGGATCTTTTGGTTGCGCTAAAAGATTGTTAGTTTTGCCAACAAAAATTTCGTGACTCAAACAAAGTTTTCGTAACTCCAACAAATTTTTTCGGTTATCACGGAATCAACGCACATTTTCGTTGGGTCAGTGAATTCCTTTTTTCCGTGAGTAGTGGAGACTTGTATGAGAAAAGAAAATTTTACCTGTATAATCGCCAGCGATCGTTGTACGGCAGCCGCCAGAATTGAGAAGGGTGTGGCTGGCGTACAAGATGCTCCGGGTAACGAGGGTACTGAGAAGCACTTATTTGTTGTTTCAATCTGCCCAGCAGCTTTTCCATCTTCATTTGATGGGCTTGATCTCGGCCCGTGAGGTAATGCTCCCATAGACGAAACGAACACGACAAAATCACTTTTGGTAGGTCTTCGGTTGGGACTTCCAAAGGCCAGAAAGCAGGATCGTCTTGATACTCATTATGCACAAGGCTCTCTGGGAATGGTCCATCAATGCGTCCATATTCGCCAAAGCCGCAAAGCCACAATATCATGTCCTTATCTGTCAAACGGACGTCGGTAAGAATAGAATGCGACTGGAACGTCTCAACACTAACAATTCCAGCAGCGCCTTCCTTCAGCCGTGAGGCACATGTACGAATACTATGTCCCAAATCCTTGAGCCTGTGGAGCTTAGACTTTTGCTGACGCATGTTGTGGAGGAAGGGTCGTTTACTTTGTCGCAGGACATTGATGGAGTTCTGCATGAGACTAGGCTCTTTGCATCCTCCTCCCACTCGAACAATGCTCTTCTCATAGGTCTTCAGACCCTTGAGGAATTGGTCTAGCGCATGGTTAGTGTAGCACACGACAAGCATCGGCCGAGGGTCTTCACTAGGCCGCCACAATTGCTGGTTTTGCAAGAGGGCGGCCGCTATCTTCAGCCCGATGAAGGTCTTCCCAGTGCCGGGTGGCCCTTGGATCAGCATTATCTTGTTCGTCAAGGCGCCGCAGAAGGCCTGGTACTGAGAATCGTCCAGGCCCAGCTCACGGGCAGAGGAACAAGTTTCCAGGTTCTTCACATCCACGGAGACGTTCTCAGCAGACATCGTAGAATCATCAGATGAAGAATCATCAGATAATGAATCTTGAGGTGAATACGGTGGAGAATGTGGTGAATAAGAATATAAATGATCATCATATAAATCAACATGAAGCCTGTCAAACCGTTTGTGCTTGTGGGAGTTCAGTGGTCGTAATTGGTTGTCTGGAAATAATTGAAACCCTTTGTTGGCCTCCGATGCTCGTACTAGGTAATCTGGCAGTTGCTTCACGTTCGATGCGTGCACTATGTAGTCCACGAAGGGAAATGAGCTCTCATTGAAATTCTTCAGCGCCTTCAATACATGACAGTACGTGCCAAAGAAAACCTGACATTCAATCATTAGGTACTGGCGTCGGAAGAGCCCGTCACTTAATGATTCTTCACATAGCTCGACCATAACCCTCCCTCCTTGAAGCTCTCTTATATCTCGTTTAGTTACTGTCACTAAAACAATTTTGGAAAATTGTTCATCTTCGGAGAGCACTAGAAGGGAACCAATCATGAGCCGTTTGGAGTACTCCCATTTAATATTGGAAGCGTACCTCTTTTGTGGATCAAAGTCCAGGACAATTCCAACGTTACCACTATTATCTCGCTCAACGTGTAGCATTCTCACATTTTCGTAGACCCGAATATTTTGAATGCGAGATGGCCTCTTGTTATTACAGTTTTGTCTGGCATCACGTGACTCACGAAACCTTGAAACACCTTCCCTCAGAGGTCTAACAAAGTCCTCTCTCATCAAACGAAATTGAACGTCTAAGTAGTCATCAACATTTTCGTAGGTGCCGTGCACTTTTGGGTCAACCTTGTTGGGACGTAGAAAAGGCTTCATGTGGTTATCAACAACAATGTCTTCCAAGGTCGGAAAATGAGTCAGTTCTCTAAAATCAGATGGTGGCTTCGTTGAAAAGCCATTTTCTAGCTTGGGCGCAGTTTTCAGGCTTTCCAATCTTTCAGTTTCGGTCTTAAATTTGACCATTAGAGCACTCAGTTTCTTCGTGATGTCTTCACTGCCAGAAAAGGGGGGCAAGGCCTCTATTTCACGGGAAGCCGCTTTCAGGATGATGCCGAGATTTCCACAGGCGAGAGTAGGCATGAGTTTCAAGAGAGCTTCACAAAAAGTGCACAGCTGATCAAAAAATGCACATAGATTCTCCTTTCGATGAATGTCGTTGTCATCAGGCAAGCGTGTTATATGCAAAAGCAGCTGATCGATGAACTGTTTCTGACAAATCCTTTGAATGAGCCTCAAGAGTATAGGTTTGTATTCAACTTGGCACACCTTTGACAACACTGTCACCACATGGCGCATCCAATCCTCTTTCATTTCTTCTTTGCAGGTCAACTGCCCAAAAAGGGCAAGTGTAGATTCGTCGGACAGTTTCTTCATGATCGTTAATCCATCGTCCATGGCCAGACTTTCTAGCCTCCTGAACCCGTAATCCCTTGGAGTAGACTTGCGCCATTCATTGTTCCCACCTACGAAAAAAGGATCAAAGTAAACAAACTTGCACCGCTGAAATACCAGTGTAACGTTAACCCAGGAGGCGGCAACAGCCCGGGGATCTCAAAAAGCCTCGCTCTCCGCATCGACCCGAGAGAAAATTATAGGCTGCAGATTGGCTGCAGGCTGGCTCCCTCCAGGTTGCTTACAACGCGCGGATGGAACTCGGATGGCTGCAGACATTGGCTGTATTCGGACATACGTCAGCCAAAATACAGCCATCCGCAGCCGGTGCAGCGTCTCTGGCTGCACCTGCCAGCCACTGAAGTGTCCCTCTGGAGGCTAGTCAGCGCTGCCCCGCTGCTCTAGGCTGCACCCCGTAGCCTTCAGGATGCGCCAGACAGCCTTCCTTCGCGAGCCACGAGGCTGCGAGGCACTGCTCTAGACTGCACCCCGCAGCCTTCCTTCGCCCGGGCCACGCTGTCCCCGAAAGCCTGGAGGCTGTGAGGCGCAGCTGTAGGCTGCACCCCGCAGCCTTCAGGATGCTCCAGGCAGCCTTCTTTCGCCCGGCCCACGCTGCCCCCGGCAGCTACACTGTGGCAAAAAGGTATGGAAAATTCTGTTAATTTTTTTGCCAGGATTCTCCGTAGCCCTCTTATCAATATTCTCCGTAGGCCAGCGGTTCCCAACCTTGGGGTCGCGACCCAATTTTGGGTCGCGGAAATTTTTTTTTCGGTCGCGGCGTGGTGGCGGGGGTCGCCTTGGGTCGCGAAGCGTATACCTGGGTCGCCAGCGGCCCCTAGCAGCCTACGGTATTGGCGCTTCCGCGAAGGGAAATCCCAGAGTTGTTTGTGTCTGCCTTGGCAGTGGGATGCGTCCTAGCATCTGTTTACGGCTTAAAGGGGGAAGATGGATTTACACGGAAAAGGGGACCTTGACATCAGTTATTGAGTACAGTCGCTTGCAGAAAGGTTCCACTGTTGTCGCGGCGTAGTAACTGGGGCCCGGGGCGGCGTACCTTTGTGAGTCAACATTCTCTGACATGGTCTATATAAAAAACAAGCACAGAAACAGGCTGAATGTTGAAGGGGACCTAAGCGTGGCGGTGACGCAAAACACCTTACCGCGCATCGACAAGCTGGTGCGGAGTATGCAGGCCCAGGGCAGCCACTGATAGTCCAATAAAGCAATGAGAAACTAACCTTCTTTCATTTACAACATATATAAGACACAAAGCTTAACAAGAAACAATTAAAACATTTAAAAAAATTTGGATTTTTTTTGAGGGGGGGGTCATGGGTCGCGTTGGGTCGCGACATTTTGGCTGTGGGGTCGCGAAAATTTTTGGAAGCCATTTTTGGGTCGCGAGCCGAAAAAGGTTGGGAACCGCTGCCGTAGGCTCTTACAGTATTCTCCGTAGGGCCGTACAGTATTCTCTGTAAGTCCGCACAGCCTTCCCCGAGAGAAAATTATAGGCTGCAGATTGGCTGCAAGCTGGCTCCCTCCAGGTTGCTTACAACGCGCGGATGGAACTCGGATGGCTGCAGACATTGGCTGTATTCGGACATACGTCAGCCAAAATACAGCCATCCGCAGCCGGTGCAGCCTCTCTGGCTGCACCTGCCAGCCACTGAAGTGTCCCTTTGGAGCTCAGTCAGCGCTGCCCCGCTGCTCTAGGCTGCACCCCGTAGCCTTCAGGATGCGCCAGACAGCCTTCCTTCGCGAGCCACGAGGCTGCGAGGCACTGCTCTAGACTGCACCCCGCAGCCTTCAGGATGCCCCAGGCAGCCTTCCTTCGCCCGGGCCACGCTGTCCCCGGAAGCCTGGAGGCTGTGAGGCGCTGCTGTAGGCTGCACCCCGCAGCCTTCAGGATGCTCCAGGCAGCCTTCTTTCGCCCGGCCCACGCTGCCCCCGGCAGCTATGAAGCTGCGGGTCAGAGCCACATCTCGGCCGCATCCTGCAGCCTCGTGTACGCCATCGGCAGCGTCCATATCGCTACTAGGCTTCACTCCTTAGTTCATGAAGGTCCCCATGAGGACCTTTGAGGGTCCCTGTTACGCCCTTTGAAGTTCTATGGAGCCCTTTTTAGACGATTAGTAGATTTTCTAGGGTCCGAACACCGTTCCGGATCCAAATCTGCTAAGTAATTTCATGTAGGACTTACCGTTCCCGAGATACCAAAGATAACAAAAAAGTTTCCCGATTTTTACGAAACTTGCATGGCTTATGTACGTATGTTAACGTATTCAACTCAAATATCAGGATACCACGCACCCAGTCTATTTTTTTCTATTTTTTATAGCCCTTTAATCAAGGAATACGACCGTTGCCTGAATACCGCCAGCATCCACCATGCTGCAATCCGTAGCCTACAGCCATTGCAGCCTACATGGCTGTTTAGTCCTGCCGTAGCCCGGCTGCATCCAGCAGCCAACACGCTGCGACGCGCAGTGCGCAGCCTACAGCCATTGCACCTCGCGTGGCTGTAAAGTCCAGCCGCGGCCCGGCTGGCGCCAGCAGCCAACACGCTGCGACGCGCAGCCTACAGCCGTGGCAGCCTACATGGCTGTAACGTCTAGCCACGGCCTGGCTGGCGCCGGCAGCCAACACGCTGCGACGCGCAGCCTACAGCCGTGGCAGCCTACATGGCTGTAACGTCTAGCCACGGCCCGGCTGGCGCCGGCAGCCAACACGCTGCGACGCGCAGCCTACAGCCGTGGCAGCCTACATGGCTGTAACGTCTAGCCACGGCCCGGCTGGCGCCGGCAGCCAACACGCTGCGACGCGCAGCCTACAGCCATTGCAGCTAAGTTGGCTGTGCGTGGCAGCGTTTATAGGCTGCTTAGGGCAGCCAAAAGGCTTCTGTGCGCAGCTTCTGAAGCGTTTCACAGCCAAAGCGCTCCGTGAAACAGCCAGACCAGCCACTGCAGCGTGCATGGCTGCAAGTCCAGGACGTCGCTATGGCTGCGACATGGCTGCAAGGCAGCCACGGCAGCCATGCATACAGCCAAAAAACGGTCCATACAGCCATGCGTCAGCCGTGCGTCAGCCTTTCTGCAGCCTTCTATTTTTACTCGGGTCTCCGTAGGACCTGGAAGACTGTAAAGTCCTACGGAGAACACTGTAAGGTCTTACGGAGAATACTGTGCGGTCCTACGGAAAATAAATACTGTAAGAGCCTACGGAGAATATTGATAAGTAGGCTACGGAGAATTACCACAAGCTGTGTACAGAATTTTCCGTAGCTTTTTTCCACAGTGTATGAAGCTGCGGGTCAGAGCCACATCTCGGCCGCATCCTGCAGCCTCGTGGATGCCATCGGCAGCATCCATATCGCTACTAGGCTTCACTCCTTAGTTCATGAAGGTCCCCATGACGACCTTTGAGGGTACCTGTTACGCCCTTTGAAGTTCTATGGAGCCCTTAGTAGATTTTCTAGGGTCCGAACACCGTTCCGGATCCAAATCTGGTAAGTAATTTCATCTAGGACTTACCGTTCCCAAGATATCAAAGATACCAAAAAAGTTTCCCGATTTTTACGAAACTTGCATGGCTTATGTATGTTAACGTATTCAACTCAAATATCAGCATACCACGCACCCAGTCTATTTTTTTCTATTTTTTATAGCCCTTTAATCAAGGAATACGGCCGTTAGAGAGTAAGATACGCGTGCACGGGGCCAGTGGTTGCGGGCGGTTGGAGCACGAGGCCAGTGGTTGCGGTCCAGCCCTTAATGCTAATGGCAATGGTCGGTTGGAGCCCGCAGCGCAGCGGCGCATGAAGGGTGGCCTACCCTGCGGGCGCTGGCGGGTGGCGCATGAAGGGTGGCCTACCCTGCGGGCGTCGGCGGGAGGTGCATGACGGGATTGCCTACCTCGCGGGCGTTATCAATCGACGTGCGGCGTGTTGCCTACCTCGCGGGCGCCGTCGTGTGGCGGGTTGCCTACCTCGCCGGGGGACGGGGGCGGGGGACGGGGGCGGGAGCGCGCGGCGCACGCTCTCGCACTCGCTCTCTCTCTCGCTCTCACCGTCTCCCTCACTCCCCATCGAGGGAGCTTTGCGATCGCGGACAAGGTGCATCGCACGCAGGGCGGCTCAGGTGCTGACAAGTGCAATATGGGAGGGGCAGGCGGCGTTTCCTGGACGGGAAGTCGCCAGTGGCCCCGTGAGTGTCTTGGTGGACGCTTGGTGGTGTGACGGAGCGACCAGTGGTGTGCGCGCGCCTCTGTGTCCACGTGTGGTGGCTACGAACGTCAAGGGATAAGGATTAGTGGAAAAAGGTAAGTGGTAAAACAAGAAGAATCTGCCTGTGTGAAAGTGTGAAGAAAGGGGAAACGTTCTAAAAGTAATGTTTATTATAGGATGTGATGTGTATGCGTATGCTGGGTGGAGCGTGCTTGCGACGTGTCTAGCAGTGCGCTGGCAGTGAGGTGAGTGCTAATATGGGAACGACCGTGTGCTACGTTAGTTTGAAAGGATGCTCTAACGTGTATTGAAATTTCAGGTGTAGGTGCCAGCGCGTGTGAATTGGTGTGTGCGCGGTTGGTGTGCTCAAGTGCGGGGGAGGTGTGTGGAGGTGGGAGAGAAGTGATCTTAGCGCTGGATGGATGTGGTCTGAAGGTGAGTCTGACTTGACGTGGTTGACTGCGTGGTGCGTGAAGAGGGGTGTGTGCTGAGTGTCATGCGCAACTTTTCTGTCTGGCAGGTGTGTGGTCAGTACCATGGAGCAAGCGTGTGCGTGGTGCGGTGTCAGAATACCTGTTAGTGAGTACATGCAGCACATCCTGTCGACGCATGCGCCGGGGACTAGTGGGGGTGGGCAGGCGCGGGTGAGTGCTGGTAAGACGGCTGCTGACGTATGGAAATGTCAAAGATGTAATAAGAAATTTAAGCATAAGCAGTCCTTGACCCGTCATGAGCGAGAAGTTCATGAGCACTGCAAACAAAAGTGTGGTAGGTGTGGGCGGGAGTTCCGCTCCGCTCGGATACTTAAAAAGCACCAGCAAAATGTAAAGTTTTGTGGTAGTAAAAGGGTCAAGTGTCGTCAGTGTAAGCGAGTCTTTACCAGCCTCACAGACTTGTATAAACATAAACGGACTCATGACGATCGGCGAGTCAGGCATGTGTGTGGGGCGTGTGGACGGAAATGTGGCAGTCTATCCATACTCCTCCTGCACAAGCTGCAATGCAAGAAACTGCAGGCGAAGCGTGACAAGGCTCGCGCATGCCGCGAGCGGTTGTACAAACACAAGCATGCTAGTGAGAGCAGTGCCAGCCCCTCTCAATCTAGCGCGCAGTGGGAGTCAACGCTCGCGTTAGGTGGGGATGCACGCGTTCACCTGCTGCACGTGCATGACGTCGACGACTTACAACTGACGCTCATTCAAAACAAGGATGATGTGGTTCAAAAACTGGCTCAGGACCTAGATGATCTTAAAAGAATTAAGTGGTATATGGTTGCATGGGTTCAGGTGAAGCAGAATGTTGATGGAGAGGGGGAGACAACGACTCGGTACCTCCGCTGCCCGGTAATATCAACACTCCGAAAAGGAGAGTTGGAGGGGCAGATAAGGGAGGGGATAACGGGGGTACTGACGTCATTTGACACGGCGACAGGGGAAGGCTCACTTATCTTATTCGAGCGAGTGGAGAAAATTGAGTTGAGGGTAGCTAAACTTGCACTGTTGAGAGGGTCGTCATATCTACCCCTCCCAAAGTGGCTCAATAATTCTAAAAAAGGCCTAATAAATATTAAAAACTTTAATGATAATTTCTGCTTCCTGTACACCATATTGGCTGGGTTGGAGCTCCCGCGAGCTCACCCTGAGCGGGTAAATAAATACCGCCACCGTATGAGAGAGGTGAATATGAAGGGCCTCTCATACCCTGTCAAAATTAAATCGATTGACAAATTTGAGGAACTGAACCCACGCATAAGCGTCTCTGTGTTCGGTGTTGAAGGGAAAGTCATTGTCCCTCTGAGGGTGACACGTGCGCAGAGACGTGAGAACCATGTAAACATGCTGTTGATCAAAGAAAATGATGACGATGATGAGGAAGATGAGTGTGAATGTCACTACGTCTTGATTAAGGACTTGAGTCGGTTATTGAACCATACTATCAGACGAAACAAGAGACAGTACTGGTGTGACAATTGCTTGAATCCCTTCGACACGCCGACCATCCTTGCTGCTCACCGTGTAAAGTGCGTTGAACAGGATGCTCAGAACATAGTCATGCCTAAAGAAGGAGAGAATATTATGAAATTCACAGAGTATCAAAAACAAATGTGGCATGACTATGTTATCTACGCGGACCTCGAGAGTATTCTGGAGCCGTACCACACAGCTCTGCCCAATCCGGAGTACTCGCACACGACGCGGCGCAGTAGGCACGTGCCGTGCGGGTACTGCTACCTGGTGAAGGGCCCCAACGGCTACCAAGAGCCCGTAGTGGAGGTTGGTGGGGAAGATCTCATGCTTCGCTTTCTTCGGCGGCTGCTGGGGGAGGTTGACAAGATCAAGGAGCTGCGGGGCCCCTCCTACCCTCTGGTCATGATGGCTGCGGATGAAGAAGCCTTCGCCGCAGCGATTGAGTGCTACATGTGTGGTCAGGACTTTAAGAAGACAAAAAGGGTAAAGTGTCGTGACCATGATCATGGGGTGAAGGGTGTGGAAGGTGAAGGGGGTAAAGGTAATTATCTCGGGGCAGCATGTCAAAAATGTAATCTAAATAGGAAAAGAAGTCCATTCATCCCAGTTGTCTTTCATAATTTGGCGAACTATGATGCCCATCATATAATATCAGCCATAGGACAGCTGTCGAATGGAGATGACATTAAGTGCATCCCCAAAACCAAAGAAAAGTACATCAGCTTTCAGTGGGGGGAGCTCAGATTTCTAGACTCTTTTAACTTCCTAAGTACTAGTTTAGACAAACTGGTCAGTGATCTCAGTAGTGAAGAGCTGGGTGCTCTAGAACTGTTTTTTCCGGACCCTGTGAAGCGTGCCTTAGTCACTAGGAAAGGTGTGTACCCCTACTGTTGGTATGATAGCTTTACTCGGTTAGAAGAAAAGGAGTTGCCTCCTATAGAAGCCTTTACGAGTGATTTGACAGGGAAGCCTATCTCAGAAGTAGATTATGAGCATGCTAAAAATGTGTTTAAAACCTTTAACATGGACTCCATGGGTGAATTTTGTGAATTCTATGTGTTCACTGACACCTTATTGTTGAGTATCGTGTTTGAGTGTTATAGGAAAGTGACATTTTCAACATTGAAGGTGGACGTAGTTCACTGGTACTCCACCCCAGGAGTCAGCTGGTCTGCAGCCTTGTTATACACACAGCAAGAGCTAGAGCTGCTCCAGGATCTGGATATGCATCTCATGTGGGAGGCGGGTGTTCGTGGGGGCGTGGCAACAATTAACTGTCGCGCCGCCACGGCAAATAACCCGTATATACCGGAAACGTATGATGAGAGTCAAGAGCGCCGCTACATCATGTATTTAGATGCTAACAACCTGTATGGTCTTGCTCTCAGCCGCCCGCTTCCCATCGGGGGCTTTAAATGGCTAGACAGGGCGGAGATAGGGAAATTGAATGTAAACACTATTGATGTCAATGATGAGGTAGGCTACCTGTTTGAGGTGTCTCTCAAGTATGGAGAGCACCTTCATGATATGCACAATGACTTTTGTTTAGCACCAGAAAGGTATGTACCTTCGCACGCTGATCTGTCACCCCTTCAAAAAAGGATGATTCGAATGTACAATTTAAAAGATGTAGACAATGTTAAAAAACTAATTCCAAATTTGAAAGATAAAACAAATTACGTTGTGTATGGGACGACGTTGAAAATGTATCTAGACTTAGGCATGGAGTTAACTAAAATTCATCGAGTAATATCATTTAAACAGAAGGCGTGGATGGCACCGTACATTCAGCACAATACACAAATGCGTCAAAAGGCCACGTCAGCCTTCCAGAAGGACCTCTGGAAACTTTGCAACAACGCCTGTTTCGGAAAAGCGTGTGAACAGGTGCGCCGAAGGCGAAATGTGACATTTACCAAAAAAAGTGAAAAATTCAAAAAACTTGTAAAATCCCCATTGTTTCACTCTTTTGAAATATTTGACTTTGGTATGGTTTGTGTAGAGCGAAGGAAGCCTAGAGTAGTTTTGAACAGACCTGTGTACGCTGGTGAAGTTGTCCTTGACGTTAGCAAAGAGATAATGTATGATTTCCACTATAATTGTATGAAAAAACTGTATGGGGATAAAATTAAGGTGTGTGGAAGTGATACTGACTCTTTGATTTATGAAATCAAAACTGATGATGTATATAACGACATAAAACTCATGGCTGATTATTTTGATCTCTCAGACTACCCTGAGGATCACCCTCTTCACAGCAAACAAAATAAAAAAGTGCCTGGGAAGTTTAAGGACGAAATGAATGGGAAACCTCTCAAGGCATTTATTGGGCTGCGCCCAAAAATGTACTCCTTTCTGGGTGCTGATAACGCTGAAAAGTGTGTGGGGAAGGGGATTCCTCGAGCAGCATTGAAGCAGCAACTATGTTATCAGGACTATGAAAATTGTTGGGATGAAATAAGCACAAAATATGTACAGTTTTGTAAAATTTCAACTGATCAAAGGCATCACTTGTATACCATTGCTTCCTCACGGCGTGGTCTGTCGTGTTTTGATAATAAACGATACATCTTAGCTGATAACACTAATACATTGGGCTATGGGCACTATAGGATAAGAGAAAACCAATTTAATGATAAGGGGGCAGAGAATCTGCAAGAAATGTTATTACAGATGGAGCTTGAGGAGGAGGAGGGGGTGGAGGAGGAAGAAGAAGAAGACTTGTGAAATAAAATTACTCATCTGCATTGAAAAACAAGCTAGGGCCCGCCCTTCCGTCGAACCGAGTTGCCAGCTCCGCTTCGCTGCGCCGGCAACTCGGTTCGACAGGGGGCCGGCCCAGCTTGGCCTGCCGGCGGCCTTTTCTCGGGCCTTCGGCCCTCGCATCAGACCCAACTTGGCCAGTCGAAGGCCCGGGCCTTCGGCCCGCTCGCATCACACACACCGTGAGCGGGTAAAGCAAAGTTATCGATGTACCATCGTGACTTAGGCCCGCCCTTCTATTTACAATATGCAATAGTCCTTACACTTTTTACTCCAACTGTCCTTAGAATATGCATATTTCATTTGTCTCTTCGCCCTCATTCCGAAAATACCCATATTTGCCATGCTCCTGCAACTCCTTGCAATAGAGGCACAGGAGCGCAAAACGAGTCCGTCGCACTTTTTCCCATAACTCATGAAGGCGGGCTCCTGGACCCCCCTTCCGACCCCTCGTTGAAGAGGTCTTGCCAAGACCTATCCAAAACTTAAGTAAAAATTTTCAGTCGGTCGACCCCTTTTTTTCAAGATCCTGATGTGACTAATAGACGAAGTCGGGCTCCTGGACCCCCTTTCCGACCCCTCGTTGAAAAGGTCTTGCTGAGACCAATCGAAATCTGCAATAAATTTTTTTAGTCGGTCGACCCCCTTTTTTGAAGATCCTGATCTGGCCAACTTGTAAAAGCGGCCGATGGGGTCGGGACCAGGTCCATTCATCTTGTCTCGTCGCCCCGATTCCAAAAATACCCCTATGTGCCCTGCTAGCACCAATAATGGCGGAAATCCCCCTCCCGCTCATGTAAACCATGATGCACCTGCAGCAGCCCTTGTGCGACCCGGACGGGATTTGCACCACCGGATTATTTGTTTGGACGGTACTCCTGAAGTACCCTCCAAATCTGGTTACTCTAGCTCAACTCCTTCCTTGTACACAGACGCCAACAACAACAACAACAACAACAACAACAACAACAACAACACACAGACACAAAGGCAAATGCATAGGCCCTCCCCCTATTTTTTGAATAGAAGGGCGGGCCAAAAATTGTGTGAATTACTGAAATTGTTCCCTAAATCATTCACTCACGCAGTTGGAGAGAGAGAGAGGTGTATGTCATGAAGGCGAGGCGGCTGTCCTGCATGCGCGGGCGTGGACATGTCAGTTTCCCGAGGCAGCCATCCTGCCGTGTTGACGTGCGGCGGCCATCGCGCTGCCCTCACATGGTAGCCATCGCGTCGCGGTGTGGCGTACACTGTTAGAGGTTGCGGTGTGGTGGAAAAAGGAGTCTAACATGGTGGAGGGGGGATAGGTGTGCGTGGCGCGCAGTGTCTCGCCTCGATGCCCGATAGATGTCGCTGAGGCGCAAGAGCGGCGGCCATCACTAAAAAGCTGTCTCCGAAAGCCCTGCTTCTGCGCGGACGTCAGGAGTTGTAAAAAGTAAGAGAGAGAGTGAGAGAGAGCATAAGGCACGCATCGTCTTCGCACGCCAGCCGGTCAGCCGGGCGAGAACTGCTGACTGCGCAGGCGACTCGCGTGCGAGGAGCGCCCTGCAGCTAAAAGGCAGCGTCCGAGAGAGTGCACCTGTTCGGAAACAGCCACTCCAGGCGTACCGTTCGCGTTGCGCTCGTCCGTACCGGTGAACCGTTGGAGCAATTGAGTCCGCGGTTGCTCCCCTCCGTTGAGGAAAGAGTGCTTTACGTCCACGTCAAAGGGCATTCGTTTTGACGCATTCGTTTGGCGTCCGCAGCGGGTGAAAGATGAACTCGAGTTTTGAGTCTCTCGGAGACCTTAACGCGGGGTGTGGCTTCCTAGTCAAGGAAAGCACGGTCGCCCAGCCGCAGGCGCTCGATCCGAGCGTGCGACCCCGCGCGTCGCGCCGGCCGTGGGCGGTAGAGAGGGACTCGGTCCGAGCGTTTGACCCCTCGTCAAGGCAGTCCTCAGAGAGAGAGAAGAAGAAGAAGAGAGAGAGAGAGAGAGAGAGAGAGAGAGAGCGACAGGTGTTCGTGCTCGGTGTGCTTGGCACTCGTCAGCATTGTCAAGCATCGCCTCGTTGCATCGCTCCCGGAAGGGCGTACGTTTGTCAGCGAAAGTGCACCTGCGAAGCAACAGCAAGCTGTTGTCGCGGTCTCGGACGGGCGCGCGCGCACGCGTCAGCGAAAAGGTCGATGCACCTAGGCAGCGTGCATGCGGGTGGGCATGCGTGTGTCAGTCGCGATTTGTCGGCGTTTGTGAGTGACCGTTCCCGACGTTTCCCTTCCGCGGTGCAGTCATGATGAGTGAAGGCGTCAAAAGAAGCTCTGTCGTGCGTCGGCTGTGGTTCGACGAGATGCAGCAGCAGCAGGAGGAGTTTGAGCCTTCAGCCCCGCCACTGGGTGAGTGTGAGAGAGGGAGAGAGAGAGAGATCGTCATGCATAAGAAAAAAGGAAATAAATATCATGTGGTTTTACAGAGGAGGCTCAGGAAGAAACCGAAATTGCAAGCGAGTGGCGGGAGGCGGAGGTCCCGGGGCCCAAACGAAGTAAGCTATGTGATGAGTGAAAATAACGAATAGTGTTGTCGTGATCATTGTGGGGTTAAAATAAGAGCACGTGTGTGTATGTGTGTAGGACGAAGGACGGAGAGGTCGATTCGTGGAGGCAAGGCAACGCGCCGCTCGGAGCGCATTGCAGCACGCCGCTGCCGAGAAAGATGGAGCCCTTCGCACATGGTAAGCAGCGTGTGCTAGAGAGAGAGAGAAAGAGCGAGACGCGAGGGTCTGAAACAAATAAAAAATGATGTTGCAGGATTGGGGAAAAATTCGCCGACGTACTGAAGAGAGTGACTTCTGTTGGGAGGAGACGTCTGATTCGTTGGGTGGATGCAATCTCGCAGCCGAAGAGGGGGGCGTGTGCAATCCTGTATGTGAAGAGGGAAACATGTCTGAAATTGAGGAATAAATTGTGCAATAATTTCAATCAAAAATTGAGTTTCATTTCAAATTGGAGTGTGGATAGGGCCCTGTGAGCTCACCGTGAACGAGAGAGAGAGAGAGAGAGAGAGAGAGAGAAAGCAACGCGACGTGACTCTGACTCTGTGGAGGGGGAACGCAGTGCCTCGCTGTGGCGCGAGAGCGGCGGCCATCATTAAAAAGTCGTCTCCGAAAGTCCAGTCTCTGCGCGGACACTAAGGGTAAACCAGTGATGGAGAGAGTGAGAGAGCGTGCGTGAGCGATAAGGCACGCATCATCTTCGCACGTCAGCCGGTCAGCCCGGCGAGAACTGCTGACTGCGCAGGTGACTCGCGCGACTCGAGCGCCTTGCAGCTAAAAGGCAGCGTCCGAGAGAGTGCACCGGTTCGGAAACAGCCGCCCCCAGACGCTCCGCTCGCGTTGCGCTCGTCCGTAGCGGCAAACCGTTGGAGCAAATGAGCCCGCGGTTGCTCCCCTCGATTGAGGAAAGAGTGCTTTACGTCCACGTCAAAGGGCTTTCGTTTTGACGCATTCGTTTGGCGTCCACAGCGCGTGAAAGATGAACACGACTTTTGAGTCTCTCGGAGACCTTAACGCGGGGCGTGGCTGGCTAGTCAAGGAAAGCACGGCCGCGCCGGCCGCGGGCGGCAGAGAGGGACTCGATCCGAGCGCGCGACCCCCCTCTATGCACTTCTCAGCGAGTGCGAGAGAGAGGGAGAGAGGGAGAGAGAGATACCGAAAGCAGCGCATCGCGGTGCGGTCGCGCCGGCCGCGGGCGGCAGAGAGGGACTCGATCCGAGCGTTTGACCCCCTCGTCAGGGCAGTCCTCAGTGAGAGAGAGAGAGAGAGAGAGAGAGAGAGAGCGAGAGAGAGAGCGAGAGCGAGAGAGAGAGCGAGAGCGGGAGAGAGAGCGAGAGTGAGAGCGAGAGTTAGAGCGAGAGCGAGAGAGAGAGCGAGAGCGAGCGCGCGCTTGGCGAGTGCGCCAAGCGGTCAATCGCGCTGGGGGGGCGGAAAGGTCAAAAAAGTATAAAAGGGTGGGGAGGGTTAAGGGTTACCGCAGTGCTTGTCAGCAAGGTGATCAGACGGTATGTATCCCCAATTCAAAGTGCCTTTTACCTGCAACGTCGCCGCACCGTCGGGCAGTGGGAAAAGCACACTGATTGTGAAATTTCTACGTCATTTGCCCAAGCTGGTGGACAAACCCATTCTGCAGGTGGTGTGGTGTTATGGAGAGGCGTCTGGCGTGCCACAAGAAGTACTGGACGATCCGTCTATAAAGCGACACCGCGGTGTGCCCACGGATGAGAGTGGATTGCTGGTTCGCGGCTCTCTCATCATTCTGGATGATCTTATGAGGGAATCGTCGAATAGTTTCGTAAGTGACTTGTACACGCGTAAATCGAGGCACAACGGCATATCGGTCGTGCTTTTGTCTCAAAATTTGTTTCATCAAAGCAAACACAGTCGAGACATTTCATTGAGTACGCGTTACTTTATTTTGTTGCGAAACGTCCGCGATCGCGCTCAATTTTTTCACCTGGCACGTCAAATTTACCCCGAGAATCCCACCTCTCTGTGTGCGGCTCTGAAGGATGCATGGTCTAGCCCGTTTTCTTATCTGCTGATCGATCTCGATCCCACGACTCCAGAGGGACTTCGCTTCCGTACCAACATTTTCCCTGATGACAAATTTATGACTGTGTACGCCAACGAACGAGAAATCGATCATCTTCAAGAGTCGGGACAGACCGCACCCCTGCGAGCGAGCGATTTGCTTCCCGCAGCGGTTGCCCTCGCACGGGAACCGGTGCCCCCGCCGCCATCGTCATGAACGGGGTCGCATTGGATCCGACTCTGAAGCGTCTGGCCGAATGCAAACACGTCCTTCACGTGCTGAAAACTAGCCCGACTGCCGTGCAAAAAGCCATTCTGAAAAATGCCGAATCTTCTCTTCTCATGTGTCTTTCTGATATCGCAGTGAATATTTTGAATGGGAACATTCGACTGACCCCGGAATCCTTTGCCCGTCTCGAAAAATTCAAGAGCCTCGTTCGTCGCGTGGCGGCAAAACCGAAACCAGGTGCGAATCCCGTGCAAGGCGGACGCGGCGGCAGCGGCGGTGGCGGGGCCACTGTCACTAGAGGCGGACGCACTGTCAGCAAGCGGCGAACGGCGGCACCGGGGCAGCGGGGCGACGCCAAGTCCAGGGCGTCCACAGCGACGTGGTGCCGAGAAAAACGTCGCATTTTTACCCAAAAGGGGGGTGGGGTGTTTTTGACTTCGCTTCTGACGAGCGCACTGGGAGGTCTTGTAGGAAAAGTAGTGAGCCACTATCTGCCACCAGCGCCGCGACAGCAACATGTCACCGACGCGAGGCGGGCGTGAGGGGGCCGGCGAGGGGACTCTGCGAAAAATGTTGATCGTTTCACCGGATCAACTGGAGCGACTCAAGGGCGAGACGCTCAAGACAATGAAAGAAAATTTGGGCTTTCAAATGGATTCCGTTCTCAACAAGTCACACTCGGTGGAGACGCGAAATGTGGAGGGAATGTACCAGGAATGGGATGAATATCGCCCACTCTTGGAAAAAATGTTGGATTTGAAACGTCGAGAGCGTTCAGAGCGAGTGCGACTCCCCATTTACGAAATCGATGACGGATCCGAAAAGCCAGGGGGTCAGGCAGGTGCGCCGCCGCCGCCACCCGCCGTCACGCAGCGCGACGTGGCGTTGTCGCCACGCTCCTCGCCGCCACCGCTGTCGCCGCTGTCGCCGCCGTCGCCGCGCTGGCGCAAAGGGCCATCCGGGGCCACCGCAAACAACAAGGGCTCCAGCGGCCCGCTCCCGCCCCCGCCCCGCCCCCGCCCCCACCCAAGACACCGCCGCACGAGACTCGACCATGGGGGTCATTTTATTCCCCTCATTTTCTTCGCGGCGTCCCCGTACTGCCCAGTCAATTGGACCCCGCGTTCAACTACGATCGCGATGAAATTCCGAGAATAAAGGGACACGCCGCCGTCGGCGCTTCCTCTGCTGCTCATGGATGGGGCTGGGAAGACGAGTGGCGGCGCCGCGGCGGCGGCGACGACGACGACGACGACGACGACGACGACTTTGACGACGAGGGCGGCGAAACGAAGCAGCGAGCGAGTCGCGACACAACCAATTCGGAACTGTCTCTGGAGGATATGCTGGACGTCATTAGCCAGCACCTTGAAAGTAGGACAGGGACAATGACCTCCTTTCCAGGGCAGCACGGCAGTGACGATGAGGACGACGACGACGACATTGCGGGTCAAGGGCGCGTTAACCACCGTTCATTCCCTTATTCACCTACCCCTTATTCGTCTTCTACCCCTCTCAGTGCGTTCCAGACTCCCTCCTCCCCTTCAAGACCTGCTGCCGCAGTGACACCAGCAGCAGGAGCGACGGCTACGACGGGGAGTTTTGTGGCATCCGCACCGCACAGCAATTCGTCAAACGGCGCGATTCGCGTGCGACGTTTGCGTTTCGGACGCGACAAGCAATGGACACCGAGCCAATTACAGCCACGCGCCGGAAAAATCCGCGCCGCGGCCAAGCGCGCCGCGGCGACGGTGAATCCGACACCGCTGCCGGACTCGAGCAGCGCCGCGTCGACGTCGAGCGCGGCGAGGCGGCGATAGACACACCGACTCGACAAATTCCGACTTCCGCCGCACCGCCGCGGCCGCCGCGGGCTGGCGACGGTGCGACTGATCGGGCCAGCCACATTGAGACACACTTGAAAAAACTGTACTATGATTTGAGCTCTCCGGTGGCCTTTTCCT
This sequence comes from Thrips palmi, assembly GCF_012932325.1. Lineage (NCBI taxonomy): Eukaryota > Metazoa > Arthropoda > Insecta > Thysanoptera > Thripidae > Thrips > Thrips palmi. The sequence goes on along the minus strand of NW_023144625.1, from coordinate 458,129 downwards.
CACTGAAAAATATAACGCGAGCGGCCGCTCCTTTCGGAATCACACCCGACGAAACTCGACGTTGGCTCTTTTCCCAAGAGGTGTATAGCCGCTGCCGTCCCGCACGGCGGAAATTTCCCCTCAATTTTTACAGCGTTTTAACAGTGGATGACGTTTACGAAATCGACTTGTGCGACTTTCGAAGTCTTTCCCAGTTCAATGACGGCTTTAATTATTTCATCAACATGATTGACTGTTTGAGCAGGGAAATTTGGGCATATCCACTCAAGACAAAGACGGCAGCCGAGGTTGCCCGCGTTTTGGAGGCTCATTTTCGTAAAACGGGACGCATTTGTAGGCTAGCGCAGGCAGACCATGGTTGTGAATTTAAAGCGCAGGTCCGGAAGCTGTTCACCTCTTTGGGCATCCGATTTCGGACGCTTGAAAACAAAAACCATGCGGCAATGGTCGAGAAGGCGAATCAAACTATTAAATCCACCCTCTGGAAAATAATGGTTCACTCGGGACGATGGCGCTGGGTAGACGCGTTGCCCAAGGTCGTGACGGCGTACAACCACCGTGTTCACTCGGCCACCGGTTTCCGACCGATTGATGTGAATCGTTTCAACGCGTACGACATTTGGTCTCGCAACTACCTTCGGCGACGGCTGCCGCGCGCACCACCGCGCACGCGTCGCCGCCGCGGCGGGTCGCCTCCCCCACTTGCGCCCGGTACGTACGTGCGCGTCAGTCTGCAAAAGTCCGAATTTGAGAAGGGCTACACCCCTCGTTACTCCCAGCAAATCTATAAAATAGAGCACGTCGTAAAAATGAAGCCAGTTCCCATGTACAGTCTAACAAATTTAAATTTTGAGCGCCTGGTCGGTTTATTTTACAGAGAGGAACTTTTACCAGTTCCAGCGCCGAGCGCCGACACGCTTTACAGAGTGGAGAAAATTCTGAAGCGACGACAGCGTCGCGGACATCGGCCCGAGGTTCTTATCAGGTGGGAAGGTTACGACGAAAAGTTTGATTCCTGGGAGCCCGCCTCAGCCGTTAGCCATGTTTGAGCCAGCGCTCTCGAAGGGAAAGGACTCTTTTTTTCTTACTTTGTCAAGCGACAGCTCAAGAAAATATTTCAGCGATAACACCATCGCACAATTTTCGACGCAGCTGGCAAGGCCCATTTGTGACGCTGCCTCCTATGAGGTAGCCGTTTGCGAGGTGTTCTTACCCCCATTCGACTCTTGGAAGATTAGAACTGCGGCCTCCCCCATTTACTTGTACTGCGACGTCCTGCAACCCGTCTTGGTGAGCGACACGTCGGCTCGGCTCCTTCGCGTCCTCGTTCCGGACATTATTTCCGGGCATTACATTTTTCCCACATTGTACTACGCACCCGTGGAGAAACGAAATTTTCAGACCATTACGCTCCTTTTTCGCACAAGATTCGCGGAACCTTATCCGTTTCAGGATAGCGAGTACCCCAGCACCGTCGTGCTCCATTTTCGAGAGCGTTGAGCCCTATAAATACACCGCCAAAGTCTCGTCCCCCTTTATTCCTTCACCATGGAGCAGGCTTACCAGTCGTATTTTGAGGCGCAAGCGGGCGGCGGCAGCGCGTCCCAGCCAGCCATCGGCCCTCTGTACCGAGCCTCCTTCGCGCAGCAGAGCGGGCGGGGATGCTGTGGTATCGGTCGCGTGTTGACGGCCGTTGCGACACCGCTCATCGTCAAGGGAGTGCGCGCCGTCAGTGAGGAGGTAGCTAATGCAAGTTTTGGACTGTATCGCGATATGCAACAGGACTCGTCTTTGTCAGCACTCCGGACCGCAGCCACTTCACGCGCCGGCCAAGTCCGCCGCAATTTGACGCGCCGCGCACGAGCTACGCTTGTCGGTCGGGGCTCAAAGACCAGGCGACGAAAAAAGCCGGCAGCTCGTCGCAAAACGGCACCTCGGCGTCGTGCAGCTGCCGCGCCCAGGAAGAGGACTCGTCGATCGAGAATAAAAAGGAAGTCTACGCCAAGGAGGCGTCAGACGGGCGGTGGACTTCACCACGAGCGGGCGGCGAGCGAACCCGACATTTTTTCGTAACCATGGCGGAGGGTCAGGCAGCTATTCCGTGCGTTCCGAGTGAGTTGGACATTTTTTCCAGGTCACGCATTCAAAACGCCATTCTAGGGCATCAGATTGTAGGCATCAAGACTATCAATGCCGTCACACAGCCGCTTTCAACCCTAGAATATTTTCACAGTGGAGCCAGCGATTATTACCGAGATTTGTCTCACGTGTATTTGCGGCTGCGAGTCTGCCTGCGCGGTGAAAATGGAAATCCTCTTCTTCTGAACACTGTTGGCGTCGCTAATAATGAGGTATTTTGCGATAGTGAAGAAGAGGAATGCGGCTGGTGAATCATAACAAACCCTCATTTGTTTAGGCAGTCGTCTGCTTGCGGGGCGAGGCGGGGGCTGGGCATCATGGCCGCCAAACAAATGAGGGTTTGTGATGTTCTACCCCCACCGCCGCATCTTCTTCTTTCTCTTCTTCACTATCGCAAAATACCTCATTTGCTGTATACTCTGTTCCAAACCCTCGAAGTATTTGCGAATGAACGCTGCATTTGCCGCGTCGACCATTTTGGTTTTAAATCGTACATTGAAACTCTCCTAAACAATTCGCCTGACGCTGCAAAGACGCACCTCAGGTCTCATATGTTTTATTTGGATACTCCTTCACACTGCACAGAGCCAGCTGACGCTAATGAAGGTTTCACCATGCGCAGAGATAAATTGTCAAACAGCAAAATTGTGGAATTGTACGGGCGCCTGAGCTGCGGGCTTTTTAATCAAAAGCTTCTCCTGCCCCAAGGCCTTGATTTGCGGATCAAGCTGACCTTTGCCCCTGAAGCCCTCTACCTGTGGACAAACGACGTGAATCAGGAGGCTCACTTACATGTGGTGGACAGCACACTGTACCTTAAACAGGTCCTCATTAATCCCGGCGTGCTGCTCGCACACGCAAAGATTTTGGCGCAGACGCACGCTCTGTTTCCTATGAAAAAAGTGGAAATGAAGGCCTTTACTGTTGCACCAGGCGCTCGCACTTTGTCACTCAACTCTGTCTGTCAGGGTCGGCTTCCAAGTTTTTTATGCTTCACGATGATTGAAAATGCTGCTTTCAATGGCCATGTGCAGATGAATCCTTTTGCCTTCGTACACAAATCTATTACTAACGTCTCCATTTTTGTTAATGCAGAGGAGCACCGCGTTGGCCCGTTGCAGTTTTCTCAGGATAACCCCTCTTTCACTTACGCTTATCACTCCCTGTTCACGGCCTTTGGCGACGACTTGCGGAAAACGCACATGATTACACCTGACATGTTCGCGCATGGTACGTTTTTGGTGTGTAAGGACATCACCCCTGACGGGAGTGGTAACATTTCACACACCAGTTTAGCTAGCTCTGGCGTCGTGCGAATAGAGGCCTCCTTTGCTCAGGACATCGACGTGGCATTAACGTGTTTGGTTCTTCTCGAGTACGACTGCGTTTTGGAGGTGGACCAGAGCCGAAACGTCTACATTTCATAACGCTATGGACACTACTCAAATTGCAAACGTGCTGCGGAGCTGCGCCGAAACTCGCCACGTGTTTGTCAATGTTTTCGCCGCCAACCGGCTCCCCGTCACGCCTGTGCGACGGCCCGCCATTTAAGTCGTTAATAGCCAGGCTGATTTTTTCCCAGGCTCTCATTGGTTATGTTTTTATTTACCTCAACATGAAATTGGTGTAGAGTATTTTGATAGTTTAGGAGCTGCCCCCACGCAGCATTATTTTTTAAGATTTATTAATAGGAATGGCGGTCTTCTCCGCTATAGTCAAAGAAAGCTTCAATTTCCCGCTAGTGATGTGTGCGGGGAGTACTGTTGTGTGTTTGCCCTAGAGCGTGCCTCAGGTGTGTCTATGCACCATTTCCAAACGCAGTTTGGACAACACCAGCTCATAAACGATCGACTCGTTTTGTTCAAGTTTAATACCTATTTCACTTGCAATGTCCATTACTCTCGACCTGAGCTCCGCGCCTTCCACGTGCAGACCTGCGCTCCTCAGTGCCACGCCCGTCACGTGGCACGACACCTAGCCAGGCGGCCGCCACCGCGTGCACCTCGCCGCCCACCACCCAGCCGACCGGCAGCGCGCAGAGCCGTCGGCGTGGGGGGTGCCATTTTGCAGTCGTAAGCACTTGATACATATAGCGCGGCGCGGTCGGAACCGCCATCAGTCGTGCACCTTCCTCCACTGTGGCAAAAAGGTACGGAAAATTCTGTTAATTTTTTTGCCAGGATTCTCCGTAGCCCTCTTATCAATATTCTCCGTAGGCTCTTACAGTATTCTCCGTAGGGCCGTACAGTATTCTCTGTAAGTCCGCACAGTCTTCTCCGTAGGACCTGGAAGACTGTATAGTCCTACGGAGATCACTGTAAGGTCCTACGGAGAATACTGTGCTGTCCTACGGAAAATACTGTAAGAGCCTACGGAGAATATTGATAAGGGGGCTACGGAGAATTACCACAAGCTGTTTACAGAATTTTCCGTAGCTTTTTGCCACAGTGTCGCCATTCGATTGTGTCGCTAGCGTCTGTCGCCATCCCGCCCACACCCCATCGCCAGAGTTTGTCGCCCTCGACCACCTCAGCCTTTGCAGGAAGCTGCTCTGCTTTTTGGTGAGTACTCCAAGTTGACTGTGGTCAAGCACCTTGAATGACCGATATTCAGTTTCACCCCTTCTGTGTGAGCGTCTCTGTGTGTGCGTGTTTGTGTGTGTGTGTGCGTACGTGTGTTTGCATCGCATGCTAACCTCGAGCCCCGCGACGTGAGATGCTGTCTCATCTTCCGACTGCTGCAGCTCGGAAGGCTCGCTTGCGAGAGCGCGCGCACACACAGACGCACACACACGCACTAAGATTCAGACCTTTAATTTTTAAAATTTTCTCTTGGTTTTTTTTTTTAGCTCTTTTACCCTCCCCTGACTCCAACTCCCCGCGCCGTCTTCGCCACAGCTCATCCTTCCGCTTTTTTGGTGAGTACCTCAGCTGACTTCGGTCAAGCACCTGATCTGACCGACATTAGACTACGCGCGGTTCGTTGGATGTGTGTGTGTGTGTGTGTGTTTGCATCGCGCGCTGCCTCGAACACGCAAAATGAGATGCTGCATTGTCATCATCTCCCTGCTGTTGCAGCTCGAGAGGAACGCTGGCGTGAGCACGCGCGCGCGCGCGCGCACAAACACACACACGCACGATTCAGACCTTTAATTTTTAAAATTTTCTCTTGGTTTTTTTTAGCTTTTTTACCCTTCCCTGACTTCGACTCCCCGCGCCGTCTTCGCCGCAGCTCATCCTTCCGCTTCCGTGCCGTCTTCACCGCAGCTCATCCTTCCGCTTCCGTGCCGTCTTCACCACAGCTCATCCTCTCGCTTCCGTGCCGTCTTCACCACAGCTCATCCTTCCGCTTAAATTCGGTGAGTGCACTCTGCCCATTTTTTTCCTTTACGTTCATTTGTCGCGATTCTTAACTCCCACCCTATGCGCGTCCGCTCAGAACGATGCAGTCCCTCCAACATTTAGCCGGACGGAAGGTGCCAGTGGCGGTGTTGCTACGCTTGCGTATGGGACTACCCTTTGAGCACCCAGTCAGCCGCATGCTAGCCCCGTACTTGAGCTACAACTGCATCGGGTTCTCGCGTCCCGGAGTGGTGGGCGTTCAATGCGGGCATCTCGAGCTGCTCAAAGAGTGGAACGTGGAGCAGCTCGAGGTGGACACCACCTCTGGCTGGCGCAGTCGGCCGGGGCGCTTTTACGATAATCTCAGTCGAGTCGGTCAACAACCGAAGCGTCCCCATGTCATTATCACTTTCGGCCAGCCAACCCCGCCATGCGTGCTTCCCGACTACCGCTTGGTGGAGCGCACGCAGGGGCCCAATCACCCCCCGTGGTACTACAAGTGTGTTTACTACCGCCTAAATCAGGTCCGCAACCCTACCCGTCAGTTTCCCCCTTCCCCGATTCACCTGTTTATTTTGCGTGTCACTAACTTTGTTTTCTTCATGTTTGTTCACAGTAAATCATGGCCAACATTGATGCCGTGGCTATATTCAACGCGCTGGACGATGGTGAAAAATTCGTGTCTGTATCAACTCTCCCCCTCGGGGTGCCACACGCTGTGCTGCAACTGCAACGAATCAGCACGAAACATGGGGAGAAGTTAAAGGCGCGGGTTGCGCACCATGAAGAAGGGGAAGCAGATATCATAGTAATCCTTCCATCAAGATTCGCTGCAATGAGCGACGAAGCTGTGAGTGGAATCAACGCAATGGCTGATGCGGGCCACCCGTACAGCCTCCGATTTAATGGGCGTGATGGCAATGCTTTTAAAGTATCACTTTCATGATTTTTGAATAAACCTACAACTTTTCCCTGTTTTTTGCAATCGTTTCTTGAGTTACCATCTCCCGGTTTCCACTAGTTCAATGATACACATCGATTCAGATTTTAATTCTCTTTATTTTACTGATGAACTTTTGACAGAGTTTTTGAGCCTCAATCACATTTATCAAGTTTTCCAATACAATTTTCAAGTGAGGGCAGTCCCCCAATTTACAACCATCCGCTGTTGGTACAGTCAATTTTGGTTGAGCCTTGCGAGCACAAGTTTGCTTTTTTTGCTGTACGCGATGTTGCCTGCCTTTGCGCCTGGGCTTCGTCTCCTTTTTTACTGCAACTGAAATGAGAGTTGTTATCAAGTTCAAATTTTATCTTTAAGCGCTCATTCGCGACGCGCTACAGTTTCACTCTAACTTACCAACTTGTTTCGGAGGAGACTCGCCATTATCACGCACGCCGACTGAGGACACAATCTCCTCACTAGGTGATACTGAAACAAAAACACACAGTCAATATAACCTCTCGATACATAGCATGACTTATTCCATGAGGGTAATATAACCTCTCTAGTCCCCCTTACTCGAGCTTTAACTTACCCGACGGTACGATCTCCTCTGCAGACACACCCCACAGAAGTTGTGCCATATCAGTGTCACTCAGTAGGCACACCTCTTCGCCTTCAGGCAGAGTAATAGTCGGCACCTCCATGATCGCGATCTGCTGACACTGACGGTCATGAGCACACTGACACGCAAGCTCTAGCGCTTCCATAGCGGAGCCGAGTAAACTGCTGACACGCGCGCGACGTGAGGCACCGCCGCTTTGAACTTTTGCGGTGGAACAGATACTCCAGCCATAATACTAATTAGGTAGCGCTCCTCAAGCGACATAAACGGGTACACAAACTGCATCAGAAACGCTCGCTTCCGCTCGCGATCCATCCCACACTGAGCACTCTGGACACACTGCGCGCCACCAAAAGAACATGTGACAGTCGACAGATGATCCACCCACGCAGTGATTTGAACCACGTACCTTGCCCACCCCACACACCCCCTCCTAACTCCGTCGACTGTCACATGTTCCCACTTTCGCTCCCACTTTGAGTGCGTTAACTCTCCTCTCTCTCTCTCTCTCTCTCTCTCTCTCTCTCTCTCTCTCTCTCTCTCTCTCAACCAGAGCGAGAGAGAGAGCATGTGCGAGAGCGTGCGCCGCGCGCTCCCGCCCCCGTCCCCCGCCCCCGTCCCCCGGCGAGGTAGGCAGCCCGCCACACGACGGCGCCCGCGAGGTAGGCAACACGCCGCACGTCGATTGATAACGCCCGCGAGGTAGGCAATCCCGTCATGCACCTCCCGCCGACGCCCGCAGGGTAGGCCACCCTTCATGCGCCACCCGCCAGCGCCCGCAGGGTAGGCCACCCTTCATGCGCCGCTGCGCTGCGGGCTCCAACCGACCATTGCCATTAGCATTAAGGGCTGGACCGCAACCACTGGCCTCGTGCTCCAACCGCCCGCAACCACTGGCCCCGTGCACGCGTATCTTACTCTCTCCGTTGACTGAATACCGCCAGCATCCACCATGCTGCAATCCGTAGCCTACAGCCATTGCAGGCCGCCTGGCTGTAAAGTCCAGCCGCGGCCCGGCTGGCGCCAGCAGCCAACACGCTGCGACGCGCAGCCTACAGCCGTGGCAGCCTACATGGCTGTAACGTCTAGCCACGGCCCGGCTGGCGCCAGCAGCCAACACGCTGCGACGCGTAGCCTACAGCCATTGCAGCTAAGTTGGCTGTGCGTGCACTGCAAACCTAACTGTCTACTTAGTACACACTTACAAATGCGTGCTTGCAAGTACACACTTACAAATGCATACTTGCAAGTAGACACAAACGCATGCTTGACGCCGTATAACTCCATGCGTCAAGCATGCGTTTGCAAGTGTCTACTTGCAAGCATGCATTTGTAAGTGTGTACTTAGTAGACAGTTAGGTTTGTAGTGTGGCAGCGTTTATAGGCTGCTTAGGGCAGCCAAAAAGCTTCTGTGCGCAGCTTCTGAAGCGTTTCACAGCCAAAGCGCTCCGTGAAACAGCCAGACCAGCCACTGCAGCGTGGATGGCTGCAAGGCCAGGACGTCGCGATGGCTGCGACATGGCTGCAAGGCAGCCACGGCAGCCATGCATACAGCCAAAAAACGGTCCATACAGCCATGCGTCAGCCTTTCTGCAGCCTTCTATTTTTACTCGGGGATCCACACTGATATTTCTATTGTGATGAGTTTCATACAGTTGGCAGGGATGAAAAGGCTAATGCGATTCCTTCAAATTCTTTGCAAACTCAAGTGTGTGCCTGAGGCATTCACCAGGAAGTGTGTGCCTGCCAGGCATGCACCAGGAAGTGTGTGCTTGCAGGCATGCACCAAGAAGTGCATGCCTGGCACACACTTGAGTTTGCAGAGTTCACGGCAGCAATAAAAAAATTATCGCGTTAAAAATGCATTAAGTCTCTAAAGTTCGGGCCGGTCTAGGCCCAGATTATCTCTGTTTTGGTGTGATAAAGTGATAACCACGCTAGAAAAGTGATAAATACGCAAATGCAATGCAATATTTATCGTACTTAAAATGCAATAACGTTTTTATGGCGCTAACAATGCAATACAAATGTTATTGTTTTTGAGTTCATTATTTCACTTGGGAAACAAGTGCAGTGGTTTGTTACGGACTTTTCTGGGATTACTAAAACAAGCCGGTGTTCGCAAAACGGTGTTCGAATAAGAGCATAAAATGTAGTATCCCTTTGACTAGTTACCCCAACCACAACTGTAACTTAAGCCCACAATAAATCGAAGTGAAAACACCCAAATATGCGATAAATCGAACAATTGAAGAAAAACCTCAGATGCACCATCTACGTGGGAACACTTTCTCTCTTGTTTAACATTAAATTACAAGATTCGGGTAGGCCAGTGCACACAAAATGTTTATGAAGAATTTTGTACGTCGTGATGCACGATTTCAAATCTGCGTGACGTGTTGCTAAAAATTGTGCAGAAATTCGCATAAATTTATGCATTTCACGCATTATGCAAATTCCCCGCATGCACGAAATCGCGCAAGTGGCAGGTACAAAATTCTACATAAACATTCACTCTCAGACTCGTAGAGACTTTTTATCTCTTGACGTAAAGGTTTTTGTGCAAACGTAATATGTACTATTTTCTCTTTAGCAATGCACTATTTTGTTCATTGTATAATGTATTTAGTCCATTAAACCGGACTTTTTGTCATTTGCAATGTACTTTTCAATTTCTACATGATCTCTTGACAATCTATCTTTAAGACGAACAAAATTGGGCACAGTTAAGGTAGTAGTAGCGCTCCAACACAAGTCAAGCGAGAGTCAAAAGTTTAAAAACGGTATTTTGAGAGTGAAAAAAATTTCTATGTCTTGAATTAACACTAGAAGCGCCGAACGGGCCAATTTGACCCATTTTGAGTTTCGAACTGTAATTTCGACTTTTCAAAATGAAAGTGGCAGCCCCCTAATTTCTGACTTTTCCTACAATGATGAAATGCGTCTAAATTCGAAATCTGGACGTTCTCGGACCATATTTGACCGAGATAAATTGACTTTTACCATAAAGCGCCAAGCGGGCCAAATTGACCCACACGGCATTTTGACCACATTTTCGCGTTTCTACACAGCGTAACGAGCTATGAACTGACTCTTCACCACTAAAAATAACTTACGTCATATTAGGAATGCGTTACGTCCGCGTTCATAGCGAAGTAGGCAACCCGCAATACATTTTCTGGCTGGAGACATCGTGCAGCTTCTTTTGACGTAAACTGCCAATGTCTTGGCCATTTTGGGTAACCCAATTGACTTCGAAACGCCCTACGGTGTCTCTGGAACACTGAAGCGCTAGTCTACCTTCAGTGGCACTCATAGCACGCTCAGCCCGAATCTTTGGGGGAAAGGACTCGATCTTTTACTCATGCGTAAAGAGATAAATAAAATGCCGAGGTTCACTTTGTTGCTCGCGTGTCTAGTGTTGCAAGGTAATTCACTTGCCTCCATACATTTTAACTAGTTCGGAAACTATTCATTCCCTAGATGTTTGCACAAGTCGGTCAGGACGATGGACGACACGGAAACCCATCTCCCTTCGGGGTGCAGCAGGAGCAAAACTGGTTAGGACAGATCATTGAATGCTAGTTGACGAACGGACGCAAATTAGAACCCACCACGCGCCTTGCTGGCTATGGCGAGTTTATTGAGTACCCGAGGGTCTTAATGGTCTACCGTTCAGTAATTTGATTAAAAATCACTATCTCGATCACAAGGCGATTACAATTATGCCATCTATTATCATCCAAAACGTTTCGGCAACGAGGCACAGTAGAAAACACCAAGAACAGCAAATCATGGTTTGCGGGTTGCCTACCTCGCCCCCTGTGACCCCCGTGCACCAAATTTTATCCTTTGACTTGCTAAGGGTCTTTAAATCCGTTTTAGGTTCCCTTTGAGTCGAAATGACGGTTCAAGAGTTGACATGTACGACGAAAATGCCCTTGGGTCAAATTGGCCCGCTCGGCGCTTTACGGTAATCCGAAAATCCGGCGCTTCTAGTGTTAATGTTTACACTTTGGGAAAAGACATTAAAATGCCTCTACAGTTCACTATTAGGGCGCAATGAATTTAAAAAGTGATGCTAGTTGTGCACTTGACTCTGGTCCTGTCTGCTAAATGACACATTATGTTGATTATTTTCGAAACGATGACGGAAACGACCCGTTTTCTTTGAGTAAGCAGATACAGTGCGTATTAATGCACCTTTGAACAAAAAACTTGAAGATTGAACTTCACTTCAAGTAATAAATAATTCAACATACGGGGCGCACCCACTGCAAACGCAACGGCGATACTACAGTTCATTTTTTGGCGATACAAATGAGTATCGCCAATAAACGGCCTTACGGAAAAGTAATGCCTTCAGAACGGCGATACAAAAAAGTATCGCCAAAATTTGGCAATACTTTTGGATGATGCCAAAACCAAGGCATTAAACTAAGGTCTTGTCCCCTTGATTTGTTCGACGTTTATTGCCAAATCGTGGCAATACTCCCAAGTATCGCCAAATTTTGGCGATACTTTTGTGTATCGCCGTTTTGAAGGCAATACTTTTCCGTAAGGCCGTTTATTGGCGATACTCAATTCGCCAAAAAAGGTACTAAAAGTATTGCCTTTGTATTTACAGTGCCGATGGGCAACATAACCTCAACCTCATAAGGCCAATGCTAATTTCAATTACTTATTGCTTAATATTTTCGACAGTGACTGTCCCTTTTCTTGACGGATCTAGATTCAGAAGGGTTCAATGCATATTCTCTGAAAGTTTCATGAAAAAGTTGGGTAAGGTTACCAAACATGGACCACTTTTTAAATAATCTTCTCTAGATCGAAATTAAGTATGGGTTGACTACTATTTTTGAATCTAATATTGATGTTTACCTCACTGGTCATATGGCTAACAAAAATGGTACCTCTAACTCGACCACTTTGGAAGTTGTGAAGACAAGAAAATATGGCTATTTTTGCTAAGGTTAGGTTAGGGTGGTCCAATCATGGATCACCCCACCAGCGTACGGACACAAAGCAAGGTATGCATTCAGTAGTCCCAAAATAACAAAGTAGTCTGTCCAAAGTGCACGATGAAAAATTTTGAAGTGACTGCGGTGATTGCTTGGCCCAGAATCAGGGGTGCAAAAATCACCTTTTTGAACGTCATTTTTCCATCGATTTTCGGGGGCCTGTTTTAGGTGTCTTTCTAAACGCAACCCTGCAGAGTAGAGAGACGCAGTTACAAACTTGTCAGCTTCACGTCGAACAGTCAAAGGGTCAGTCTAAGCAAGGAAAGACAGGAATTTAGAATCTGGTCACCTGGTCTTTAGTTATAGACCCCCAAACAGAAATGATCCACGTTTGGTACCCCGATCCATGTTCGGCACTTTTCACGTTTATGTTGTGCTACTACTACGTTAGGGAGGAGTACATTTGACGTTTGCTCAAAAAAACGCTATAAGCAAGAGAGAGTAAAGTCCATATGGGTCTGAGAGTGTTTGGTGTGTGCCAATTTTATGCTCTTTCGATCTGTGCAAATCGTTTTAACAAAAACGGATACAAATCCATAGTCTGGTAGAAGTCCGAAACCCTTTGCAGTTGCTGGGAGCATGGTTTCAGGGGTTCCCTCGGCCGTTGCCACCCGACCCTGGTTAACTAAGTGTGTGCACTTCTTGGTCAAGTACACACTTACAAATGCATGCTCGGCAAGTACGCACAATGCCTATGTTTAGCATGAAGTCACTACAAATCCAAAGGTTAAACTTCTCGCCACTCAAGAGGCGAGACGAAGTCTCGCCAAGTTATGGGCAGACCTGAAAGTCCCGCCAAAATTTGGCCCGACAAGAATGTCTCTGTGAGACTTGCAAGCATGCATCTCTAAGTGTGTACTAAGTAGACAGTTAGGTTCGTACACTGAAAATAAAGTCTAGTAACGATAACCAGAATTCTGGTACCAAATACCAGACTGTCTGATAGAATATAACCCAACTAGAATTCTGGTAAAAAATACTAAACCGTCTAGTTGGCCTCACTAAACCGTACCAGATTTATAGTTATCCTTAGAATGCCCTCAGGCCCCCTTCTGGTAGTTTTTACCACACATTCTGGTTAGTTCATATGCTTACAAAACTAAAGCAAAAAGTACAAAATAAAAATAAATAAATATTTTCGTAGCATTGAAACCTGAAGTGACGTCGATTTCCTTGAAGAACAACCTCTGCATTATTTTCCCCCTCCTTCTCTCCGGATTCGAACCGGGATCACACACTTGTGAGACGGGCACGTTACCACTGCGCCACCACGTCGCCTGTGGGTCGAGGGGATCCCCACCGGGTGACTCTCTTCGTGTCTGGCGTCTGCAGTACCACTCCTCCAAGAGCCTGTGCTTTGTAAAGCATGGTACGGAATTTCAACGGAAAATGTAACGCTTATTTTAGATCGGAGGTTGCCGTTTCGGTTTTCCGTTTGTGAAAAAGTCCAAAATGCTCTTCCGACCGTGAGGAACGGACGCTCCGTAACTCAAATTTCAGTCACGGATAACGTGTAACGGCCAGTCCGTATCCCTACGTAGTGACCGTTTCATGCGTTTCGTCAGAGAACTTTGCGTTACGGAGCGTCCGTGTCTCACGGTCCGTACAGCATTTTGTACTATTTCCCAAACGGAAAACCGAAACCGCAACCTCCGGTCTAAAATTAGCGGTGGGTGATTCCGTGCGTAGGGGCCGTTTTAGCCACCTTAGAAAGTCACGTAATCAATCTTGCTTGTTCAGCCGGAATTTTGCCTAGGTGGCATCAATTGAACCCTAGGAAGACACTCTGAGCGTGGGCGAGCTACAAGTTGACTTTCGTTTTCTCCCCCTATAAAATATGACGGAATTTACTGAAAATATGACGGAAATTACGCTTGAAGGAAATTACAAACAGGTGTTTCCGGCTCACTGCAAATGCCTATCGCCACAGAAATAAGCCATAAGTTTGGCACACTAATTCAACGTCAAGACACATCTTTTCACGTGTAGGATGTCTTTCAAAACCTGATAGAAGAGGAGCGAGAGGGGCATACGGAAATTACACCAATTGTTACAACCCACCCATTTCACACGTAACTTCCACTCACACACTCACCCCCCTCGCTTTTTCGCCACCGAAACTCGTTCAGTAGGTAAACAGACCGTGCTGATTATAAATACGGCGGTGGTTTTGAGCAGGGAGCACTCCTAGTAGTTTTTGTGACGCTTACTTTGAAACCGCTAAGGTAAAAGTCGGAGTACGGTGGACATTTAATACGCGTTCTGAAAGTACACTTCCAATAGGGTACTTTCGTAGAATCCTGAACCGGAAGCAAGCAGACCAGCAGACGCCTAATTGGCCGGAAACTAACCTCTCTTCGGATCCAAAACTAAAGCCGAGCTGTACAAATATTGCTCGCGAAACACATATGCACTGCAAACAAGTATCAAACAACTGTTTATGTTCAAGTTTGGCCGATACGTTTGACGAACGTCTCTTTCCCATGTCAAGTTTGGATCTACTTCCGCCAACATGGCGTCTGTGTGCTTCCGGTTCAGGGATCTAGTACTCTATTAATATACGATCTTCAAATTCAAGCAAGATAGTCACTATTAGTTAGAGATTTGATGCGTGTGTGTGGAATTCGAAGATTTGAATGGAACAAAGGGTTATAGAGCCGCAAAGTTGGTGTAAGGTGCGAATGGACATGACGAAACTTACAAAATCGACCCTTTTGGCCCCTCTCCCGCGTCACATGTTAGCTTTGAAAGTCCGTATACAAAGGGAACAAGCTAGTCTAGTGCCAAACAAGATTCTTAAGTGTATAAATGGACTGCACTCGAATAAGTTCGCTCTGGGGAGGGTGTGGACACGAAAACGACCTCTACGCGCGGAATCACCCCGGTACATTTTCCGTTAAATTTCCGTACCACGCTTTACAGAGCACAGGCTCTTATGGGAGGAGTGGTACGGTAGATGTCCGTATCGCCATTTCAGGGGGTATACGGAACGCCGTAGCATTCTCCGTATCAGACACTGATTTTTTGCAGTGAACGATTCAAGAGCCAATGAACACAAAAGATTCACCTAATTTAGCAAGAGCCATAGATTGGTTAGCTTTGCAAGCTTTTACGTAAGTTAAGACGAAAAGAATGATGATACCTTCGCTGGCAGTCCATCTGGGCAGCAGGGAGTCGCGTCTGTCGCCGTGTTGAGGCAGACGACGGCGTTTGGCTGCAACGACGAGAATGGCATATCACGACACTTTTTTTACTTTCTTTGCACTGCCAATCCAAGTGTGAGACAGTCTCACACAACTTAGTGCGAACCACGATGTCTCACGCTGACAAGTGTGAGCCACGTTTGTCCCACGCTTGCAAGTGTGAGACATCATTTGGCTCACACTTACAAGTGTGAGACACGGCTTGTCCTACACTTATTGCCTATGGTTCCCAGTGGTTTAAAGCCACAGGATCCACGCTCGTAAGTGTGGGACGAACTGGGTCTCACGCTTTCAAGTGTGAGACATACTGTGACTCACACTTGCAAGCATGGGACACACGTGGCTCACACTTGTAAGCGTGAGACATCGTGGTTCGCACTAAATAGTGTGAGACTGTCTCACAGTTGGATTGGCAGTGTGGGAATGTCACATCATCATTAAATCAATTTAGCCGAGATTAACACACTGGTCGTCCGCCTCCCGGCCCGAGAGCCCGGCGCAGCCACCGTGTTCAATCAGAGGAAATTCGGCTGATGTCAAAATACAAAGGCCTGTAAAATTGGAAGTTTTCGTGATATCGGTTTCAAAAATTCGGTACGGGACAAGTTCAACCAAATCGACTAGGGCCATCGAATCGAATGTCGAAGACGTCGTGTCATTTTTTCTAGCATATTGAGGCCTGATTACAAACTATCTAAAATCGAACATCAAATTTGGATCGGATTTCTTTTGACCCCCCGGATGTTGTCTTACCAATCAGAACTATCCTCTCAGAAAAGTACCAGTCAATCAGAGGTGCGCGAAAATACATCTGGATTTTCCAATCAGAAAACATCCTGACCGAACGATAAGAAATTTCCTGATAGGCATTCTGATGAAATTAACACGCACACTGTGGCAAAAAGGTACGGAAAATTCTGTTAATTTTTTGCCAGGATTCTCCGTAGTCCTCTTATCAATATTTTCCGTAGGGCCGTACAGTATTCTTTGTAAGTCCGCACAGTCTTCTCCGTAGGACCTGGAAGACTGTATAGTCCTACGGAGATCACTGTAAGGTCGTACGGAGAATACTGTGCGGTCCTACGGAAAATACTGTAAGAGCCCACGGAGAATATTGATAAGGGGGCTACGGAGAATTGATCCAGGAAGCGGAAGAAGGGGATAACTCAATTTTGGCCATTTTTCAGGAGAAACAAAAAACTGTTAGCAGGGAAAACTAAAACAAAACAAATGAATGTTGCAGATGTTAATAATTTCAAAAAGCATTAGTAAAATTTTGGAAAACAAATCAAAAGTGTAAGGTCACTCCGTAGAGGATTTCTGCGACTTATCACTTTCCGTTGAAATGGAAAACAGAGTCAGCTCACCTTATATTTCCTAAACAAAGTGGAATTTGGAGACAAGTCAAGTGGAACAATAGTCTGCATAAAGTGTATGTTACTCTGGTGTATTTTTTGGACTTAGCTCTTTTTTCCAACTTGAAATTTAAAATTAAGGGGGGTTAAGTTGAGTTGATTCTTTTTACACTGGATCCATAAAAACACAAGTTGAGTAATATCCTTTTGCCAATTTGTCAAACGGACTCATGTAGACTAAGGTTGAGTTATCTCCATTTTCCAATGAAATTTAGACCGTAAAAGGGGTTAAGTTGAGTTGTACCCTTTTTCCATGTGGATTTTCTCCTAAACTGCTTGGAATTCAGTCAAATAATTTGGTGTAATGATGTAAACCATTCTAAGGCACAATAATAAAATAAAAACTCAATTTGGGGATAAGTCAAGTTATTCCCTTCTTCCGCTTCCTGGATCAATTACCACAAGCTGTTCACAGAATTTTCTGTAGCTTTTTGCCACAGTGCAGTGACTCAGATCCGTTATTTCGATGGAATCAAGATATTTTGTGCACCCTCAAAACGTCGCAAACTATTTTTGGCCTTGCAAAGAATAGTAGCTTGTCATCACAAAGTATTTTGAGCATGCTAAGATTACCTAAAAAATACTTAGTAATTTACGAACTCTTTCTTTGTACAACAAATTAAATAGCTTGTAGCTTGCTCACATGTGCTCGAAATACTTCGTAAAGCTTTATCACTCTCATTCCAGGAACGTGACATCACGTTGAAACGAACGTGACAAAGTGTCACGTTCGTTTGAGCATTGTGTCACGTTCGTTTCAATGTGAACGAGCTGGTTTTCGGCCAATTCACACCCAAACGAATGTGACACAATGCTCGAACGAACGTGACATTTTGTCACGTTCGTTTCAACGTGATGTCACGTTCCTAGAATGAGAGTGATCCGTTGCACATCCTCGTGGCATATGACGCGCTTGCGAGGCTCACCACAGCCCCCCCCCCCCCCCGGGCCAATCTGCGCGGACTTATCTCCAGGGAGAGAGTACTGTATCGGGTGTACAGTAGCGCTGGAGTTGGCATTCCTGCCGGGCTGGAGGCGATAACGGGCGACTTCGACCCGCCGGCGCTGCACGGCCGCCTGCCCTCACGCAGTGTACGTAGCAGGCTGCGAGATACCAAGGGCGGATCCAGAATCTGCACACTAAATGTACAATTTTGTACGTGGTGATGCACGATTTCAAATCTGCATGACGTGTTGCTAAAAATTGTGCAGAAATTCGCATAAATTTATGCATTTTCACGCATAATATTATGCAAATTCCCCGCATGCACAAAATCGTGCAAGTGGCACGTACAAAATTCTACACAAACAATTAGTGTGTACATCGTGGGACCAAAAAAGGCCCACGACATTTATTGTGCGGCTTATTTATTTTTTGCAATTAAATTGGCCAGCCGTTTCGAGTAGCCTACCCGAAATTGTCAATGCTGGGCCCTTACACTGTCAGAAAAAAAGTCCGTAAATTTACGGAGAAAGTTACTCTAACTGATACTTCCCACCTCGTCAGAATTTGGCATTGCAGGCGTACAGGCAAGCAGATAAAGATTTCAAGGCAGGACTTGATAAGTTTTTGGCGTTGGTTTGGGTCATCGGAAGGTATGTCCAATCTTGTTTCATTTCAAGAATGGGTTACATTTACTCACTCGGTTCTGGGCTGCGGGCAGCACTCCTTTTGCCCAGGCGGTCATGTGGACGGAACATTGCTGAGTATGGTGTCCAATGGCAAGTGTAACCTACAGAGTCAAAAAACACAACAAGGCTATTAACATTACTGTACAAAAAAGTACGGTAACGATTCCGCAGAGATCTCTGCAAAGCCGGTGGTAAGCTTGCTTGCCACAAATTTGGCAAGCCGATTTGAATGCCAAAATTATCCCAGCTTTGGTCGAAAATCTTCGTCAGCTTGCCAAAATTTTGGCCAAATTTTGGCATGCTGAGTGGTATTTCCGGGCCAAGCTGGCCAATTTTTGGCATTCGAAACGGCTTGCTAAATATGTGGCAAGCAAGCTTACCACCTGCTTTGCAGAGGCGAGCAGCTTGTTAAAAATAAGCAAAATTGAGGTTAATCTTAATCGTAAAGGGTGACGTTTTGATATCAGACTGACACCGTTAGACCTTGTTTTAACTTCATTTCAACTTGAATGTACCCACTGAGTTCGAATTTGACAGGGCAACGCCCTACACACTAACCGTTCAGGACGGCGACCCGGCGCGCAGCGCAGACAGCCGTGTGCAGCGCAGCGATGCAGCACGCAGCGGTCACGACGACGACGCACTGAACACTCACTCTCTGCTCCCAGGCGCGGTATTCCCCTGGCCTGGCCACGGCCTGCTAGACTGCCGGCCGGCGACTGCACTTTGGCTAAACAACGGACGGGGGGAGGGTGGGGGGAAGCGGGGCGGTGTGGCGTAGAGCAGTTGTGCGAAGCTGGCTGTCCACTACCTCCTCCCTCCTCCCCGCCCAGAGGTCGGCGTCATGACGCGCTTCTGGATGGCGACGCGGGCAGCGGTGAGCGGACGCGGGTCTGGCTGTCGTCTGCTGCGCCTATCCGGGGATGAGTCAGTGAGTCGGGTAAAGGAGCTCTGGCCCGGAAGAAGAAATACAGAAGTCAGTAATGACAGCTTCTATGAGAAATGTCCACACCCTCAGATTCTTATGATGAAAGGGCCATCGTAACTTACGTTGAAATAAGAACATACGTATTTCAATAAAATTCATGCGTAATACGATGATATACATGCGTAATGGGTAAAGTGCCGAACATGGATCGGGGTACCAAACATGGATCATTTCTGTTTGAGGGTCTATATCTGAAGACCGGGTGGCCAGATTCTAAATTTCTGTCTTTCCTTGCTTAGACTGACCTTGACCCTTTGACTGTTCGAAGTGAATCTGACAAGTTTGCAACTGCGTCTCTGTACTCTGTAGGGTTGCGTTTAGAAAGATACCTAAAACAGGCCCCCGAAAATCGATGGAAAAATGACGTTCAAAAAGGTGATTTTTGCACCCCTGATTCTGGGCCAAGCAATCACCGCAGTCACTTCAAAATTTTTCATCGTGCACTTTGGACAGACTACTTTGTTATTTTGGGACTACTGAATGCATACCTTGCTTTACGCTGGTGGGGTGATCCATGATTGGACCACCCTAACCTAACCTTAGCAAAAATAGCCATATTTTCTTGTCCTCACAACTTCCAAAGTATACAAAGTAGGTTTACGCCAGACCGCGTCTTGTCGTAACAGGCTTCGCGATGTCTCGCTGCCTGTTCCTCCAATCCGCGCCTGGCAGTAGTATGGGAGGGACTATTGGACGCTTTTCCCACGGGATGGACTTTCAGACACCTTGAGCGGGTGTAACCTAAGTGAACCTAAGCAGGTCATGATCTTGAGCGGGTGTAACCTAAGTGAACCTAAGCAGGTCGTGATCTTGAGAGGGGCTAACCTAACCGAACCTAGGCAGGTCAGGACCCGTCCCTGTGGTCGGACTTTCAGACACCTTGAGCAGGGCAGAGCTAAGGTGGACCAGCCTCGGCGCGCTCCCCCTTCTGGTCCCGCCGCGAGGCGAAGCCGCGGCGCGCTCCCCTCCCTCGGCCCGCCCCTGCCACCGCGCCGCGGCCGTGTGTGGAGCGGTGCCGCCAGCTCGCCGTGAAGCCGCGACGAGGACAAGGTGCGCACCACACCTGTGCCACCGGTCCTCCGGTGGGTCTTGGAGTGGTCCGCGCTGCGCCGCGCGCACCACGGGGCCCCTGCAGCAGCTTGCAGCACAGCGCCGTGAAGCAGCGCCGCGTAGCGGCCGCCGCGCTAACTACTGGCCTCAACAATGCTCACCGCGTGCCACTGCGCATCGCTTCTGCGCAGCGCGCCGCAGCGCGCCGAAGCAGACGCCGCTCGACTAAGCTTCATTTCTCTTTTACCGACTCTTATTTCTCTCATCATTATGATCGGAACAGTATTTCCTATCGCCTCGTGCACTCTGATTTCTTTAATGTGGTCCTCGCTGTCGATAAACACAAGTTCCGTGCCGGCTGTCTGCAAGCTTTAGCCTCCAACCCAAAGCCGACGGAGCGCAACAGGTTTTTAGTGTTTTTAACCGTGTATCAACGTTTCCGAAGAGAAAAAATACTGCGAGACGATTTTAAATGATGAATGCAACCAACTTTTCTTTTCGGCGCGTTCAAAATCACTCGCAATCTCGCTATGAGAGTAACGCGTCCGGGAGGTTCGCTGTGATTCGTCTAAAATACCGATTTTTGTCCAATGAGCGAAAAGCGCGCGAAACCCCCTCCCCGCCGGCGGGAGGAAAAGGGGAGGGGGTGGTGGATAAATTGAGGCGCGCCGGCCGGCCGGCCACTTGTTGTTCCGCTGCTGTTGTGAGAAGATGAGCCGTTGCGAAATCTGGAAGGGCCGTGCCCTGGAGTCGGAGTCGGAGTCCTCCTCGTCGGAGTCATCGACGGGGACAGTGTCGTCGTCGGAGGAGGACGAGTCCATGGTCGTCGACGTCGAGGCCATCGAGCTTCACGCGGAGAAAGACCTCGAGTTGGTGAGTAGAGTGCGTGATTCTCGTAGGGCGAAGCTCTGCCTGTTTGTCCTCCCGGTGCGATTACATCGCTCGGTAGAATTTTTCTAAGGCGGAAGCTATGCCCGATTTCGTATCGGTGCGTGGCCGCTCGACTCTATGTAGAGCCGTAGCGTTTCCTCGCACCGTATTTTCTAATTCAAATCGGTAACCTCCAAAATTTATTTTCCCTTCCAGCTCTGTTGAGTCAGTTCCGTTTTCTTGTCGCGAGTGCAGTGTTCGTTCAAACCGCGTCATGTTTTAACTTGTCTGCCTTGCCCGTGTCACGCCTCACCGTGCCGGGCAGGCTGTGTTACGTTCAAACCGCGTCATGTTTTAACTTGTCACCGGCCGGCCGGCGTGTCCGTTTGTCCGGCGCGCGCTTCTCGGAATCGCGCCACGCCACGCCGTGTCATGGCTGGCTGTGCTGCGCCGCGCAGTAGATTGAGTCCTAACGTCGCGTTCATGTTCGTCGTCATGCACCCCGTGTCCCCGCCTCGTTTGAGGCGTTTCCGCGAGCGTGGGAAACCTTTCCCGCCGGCGACCGGCCGCAGTCAGCTGACTGCCGCGCCGACTCGCTCTCTCTCGCACCTCAGACTGGCTCACGGCTAGTCGCACCCCCTCCCTTACAGTGTACCGGCGCTGCGCGGTGCAGCGCTGGGCCGGGGTTCGAATCCCAGCCGTGTCGCGCTCGGTATAGTTAGTCTTCCTGGTGTGGTATAGTTCGTCCGAGTGGGTGGGTGGGAGTGACGCTGCCATGGGTCCCTGTCTACGTCTGTGTAAGTCGCCTGCCTTGCGCAGCCCATCAGTGCTTGCTTGCTTGCTTCTGAAATTCTCGCCAAAGCATGTGTTTTGCTTTCTTGAAGTTTTTGAAGCTTTCCGTCTCAGTGTACGTCTCCACGTGTATTCAGTGCTAAAGAAATGTGAATACAGTTTGAATCGTACACCGTGATTTCGCACGCCAATATCTGCGGTTCCACTGAGAACGGCCGGTAATGGCATGTGATTTTCTTTTTGTTTTGTCGTGGAACTAATCGTTTCTTTACCCTTAATGGTTTCAGTCGAGCGAAGATGATGATGACACCCCCGGCACCGTCGTCGACGTCGCCACCGGCCCCTCAGCAGGGGATGATGAGGCGGCCAGGCACGCCTGGGAACCAACACCACTTGCTGAGAAGGTGCCGGCACCACCGGCCGAGTGGCTGCCACCTTTACCGCCGGCCCTAATAGAAAAACGAAGTCCCACAGAAGTCCACAATCCGTAATCCCTCCGAAGTCCGTACTCGAAATCCCCCTGAAGTATCTAGATGGTGCAAACCAGGGATTAGGGATTTCGAAAGGTCGGGGAGGCAGAATCCCTCCCTAGTCCTTCTCAAATCCCTTTTCAGTCCCTTTTCAGGGGGTGGGGGAGGGCTGCGGCGCGCCTGCAGGGTAGGCCACCCGTTCGCTCAGGCGTGTGCCGGGCGTGCCTACCTCAACCTCGACAGGCGCCTTCGTGGAGCGCCTGCAGGGTAGGCCACCCGTTCGCTCTGGTGTGTGCCGGGCTTGCCTACCTCAACAGGCGCCCTGGTGACACAAGGAGGAAAAAACGAATCTCACAAACTGGATTATTCTGCTTTTTGTTTTATTAACAAAACATTCTTTCTTTGTCTAGAACACAATGGCTTAAATAAAAACTATTTTGAAATAAACAAGAGTAAACTTTGAAAGTAGTAAGCACAAAGGTAACTCAAAGACTACAAGTACTCAAGATGTATTAAGGAACAAAAAATTAAAAAATAGAAGTACACATGTCAATGAACTATCAAGAAACATTATCGTCTAGTCAACTCAGTGCGCACATGAGAAAGCAAACAAATAAAATAAAACAAAATGATATAAAATTACAGCTTGGTCAGAACAGTACCAGGAACCATATTCTTGAAAGTCAACTCAGTGCACATGAGAAAGCGAACAAATAAAATAAAAGAAATGATATAAAATTACAGCTCGGTCAGAACAGTACCAGGAACCATATTCTTGAAAGTCAACTCAGTGCACATGAGAAAGCGAACAAATAAAATAAAACAAATGATATAAAATTACAGCTCGGTCAGAACAGTACCAGGAACCATATTCTTGAAAGTCAACTCAGTGCACATGAGAAAGCGAACAAATAAAATAAATGATATGAAATTACAGCTCGGTCAGAACAGTACCAGGAACCATATTCTGGAAAGAAAAGATACATTTGTAGAAACGTGGTTGTGAACAGAAGCCCAAATTTACGAGAAAAGTGTTCTTACCTGCTGATGAATAGGGGGGGGGGCTCTGCCAGGTAGACCAGTCATGCTGCAATTAACAGTTACTTTTAGTATGTGAAGCTGTTTGCACTCTTTGATACTTGAACTTTCCTTCCCCTCTATTCTATTTAAGCACGAGCAAGTGATAATGAGAGCTGTGTTGAGTGCTTACCTGCTGAGGTGGTTGTTGAACGTTGGAATACTGTGGGTACAGCGGGAATGATGGCCCCTGTGCATATGCAGATGCAGACTGTGGGTATTGCGGTGGTAGCTGCTGGGGGAACTGGTACTGAGGCTGAGGCTGTGGATATTGCGGAGGTGGCTGATGAGGTTGAGAAGGTACTGGTGGGCACCACTGTACATCCCATGCAGACTGAGACTAGGAAACAAAAAGTAAAAAGGGGTAATCTATTTTATCAATTGAACCTAATTTAATCTTGAGTGATTTCAACTTGCTGTGTTAGACACTGTCAAGACACATTAAACTGGCTTTAAACTGGTGTAAAATAAACCATAACTAGTCCAAAATCCCTCTGTCAGATGTGAAGCAGTAAATTAGAATTTGGTAAAAATTCTTAAGACTGTCACTGGTTTATACTAGCCTAAAAATAATTCTATCAAAACTTTTGTTCATATGGTTGTTGAAGGCTTAATTACTTAAACAAATGCAATTTGAGGAAGAAAATATTGATAATTACCTGGAAGGTGATGTCTCCAGCTGGCTGAACAGGCTTGAGAGGCTGGAGAGGCTGAACCACAGTACTCTGCTGAAACTTTGCTGGAGAGGCAACAACCAATGAAGTCTTCTCCTTCATTGGAGTCTTCTCCTTCGTTGGAGTCTTCTCCTTCGTTGGAGTCTTCTCCTTTGTAGGAGAGTTCACCTTAGTAGGGGAATTCTCCTTGGTTGGCGTCTGATCAAGCCCGACTGCTTTCTTCTTTTGTTTGCTCTTACGTGTAATTTTTACCTGGAGAAAAAAAGAGCCATTGGAATATCTAATTCTCCTCCCAAAAAATTTAACAACAAAACAATTTGAAAATGTAATTCCAACCTTGGGCGAAGATTCCTCCTTTGGCGAGGCCTTTACTGCTGATATTTTTTTGGTTACCTCCCTAACAAACTCATTCCAAGTAAGGGGTGGAGTGTACTCGGTTACAAAATCTAAAAATAGTGTGACATTTAATTTAAAAAAAAAATACATTAACAATATGTTATTGAAAAGAAATAGTGGTATCTTACCATAAATTGCAGACATATCAGCTGCAGGTATAGATATACTGCCCTTCTTTCTACCCATTGCAGTCATTTGCATTAGTTGATCATTCCCGTAAATATGAACCAATGTCTTTCGAACAAAATTAGTGGCAGACTTCTGCAGCTTATGGTCCAGGACCAAAACATTCCGTCCACCTTTATTAATGCGAAGGCAGTGGCCCTTCTTGAGACGAACCTGAAAAGAAAAAGGAAAGAATTTAATAAGCAATAGATAAAGCCAAAATTTCTCATCTTGTTCTCTTGTTGACATACCATCTTTTGACCTGGAACTTCAATTGGCTTGGCATAAACCTAAAATAAAATACAGAGAGATTAATTGCTGTCCTATGAAAGAAACTTCCTGATAAGTGCTGTAATCTAAATAAACACTTGCCTTGCTGGAGGGACTGCTTTCAGTTTCAGAAGTGAGAGACGTAGAACCAAAGCACTTGAGCAAATACTTCAGAAATGATTCAGTGTTAGGATTCTCTGTTGGGCAGAAATTTAAAATTAGAGCAGTTGAAGTACTCAAAAGATGAAAAGTAAAAGCAATGGAGTGATACTCACTGAAATCTTTAATTTCCCTATCACCTTCACCATCACCTTCATCTTCACTACTTTGATCACTCTCACCGATTACATTGTTGTCAGTTGGCCGCAGGCGAATACCAGTACCAAGAGGAATTTCACCATTAAGAGTTGCCATGCCGTTGACATCATTAATGTTTTCATTCACATCACCCATTTCGTTATTATCATGGGGTTCATCCTCTGAATCAGCCGCATCATCATCGGAGAGAACTTCAGGAAACATAGACCTGGAGGTGGAAGGATTGTCAGAGCTTTTGGACGAGTTCCCCAATGAGAAAAGATTTCGGGTAACAGAACGCCGCTGAAGATCTTCCTGCTCTTTTTCATCCGCTTTCTTCTGAGCAAGGGTCTTCGACTTTTGTTCTTCTGAAACCTTTCGTTTTGTTGCACGTTGGGGAGAGCTGAGCTGAACACGCTCCCCCAACGCCCGGCTAACTTCCTTGCTTGTAGCCACTTTCCCAACCCTTTGGACTCTCTTCGTTGATCTCTTTGAGGGAACTTCCTCATTCTTCTTCTTGATCTCTGCATGCAGCTTCAACTCTGCCTCTTCAATTACCTTCGAGTTACCTGGAAGTCAAATAAATTCAGTTATAAATCAAGTGCATGCAAATAGCATACCATTCTAAGCGACAAACAGGTTATGCTTCATTACAGCCCAGTAATGGTAGATTTTAAGATAGATAAGTATTAGCATCAAAATATTCTAGACAATGAGACACAAAGCCTATGACCGATGCGCGCACAGAAACATTGCAGAGGTTATGGCAGTTGAACACCAGTAAAACAAGATAAGAACAGAAAGGCGAACACAGGTTTTGATCCAAAGATTCAAACTTACCACTGATTTTAACTATTCGGCCTAAGTATTCCTTGCCATTTGTGTATCTAATCATACCCAAGGCCCCTTCACACCTCAACTCGCTAGGAATTTCTGGCAGCGGCCACACATCCCATCGACCCTCATGCACCCAGTGCACGAGACACGTAGGAGCCATTGCACCTGCACCGAATTTGAACAGGGACCAGAGGAAAATTGATCCACAAAAGGTCCAGAAGCAACACGCAACAACAGGTCGTACACTAAAAACCGCGCCAATTCCGACGATGACCGAACCGGCTGGCCGTTAGGCTGAGCACGGCTTGCTAGATACTTCTTGACCACTGCAGTCAAAAGCAGTTATGTGGTGGTGATATTTTATTCCTTTTCGCATAGAAAAATTGAAACTTCACCAGCAGATCACTCTAAAAAAAAATTAAATCAAATATAACAAGACCGAACCAAAATAAGTCCCAACAGGAAATTTCCGAAAGACATTGTCAGGCGTTTAGTATCTTACTTGACTCTGCTTGTAGAACCCAGGGGAGAGGGGAGAAATAGTCGCAAAAGGCGGAAGATCAGGTATTTACATCAGATCACTATTTCATTCAGTAATTCAGGTGTGATGGTCATGAGTACGTGTCAACGAAATGTCTGATGAAGAGTCTAGGTGGTCTCGACGTCGTCGGTTGAACCAGGCATACGCTGCTGGGCGCGAAGATGGTGGTAGCGACTTGTCGTCATCCTCTGCATCGTCTGCTTCGAATGAGGGACCGGAGCCAAGGCGACGACGAATCGCAGGTAAATTACGATACAAAACTTGTGTTTTTTAAAACACACCTTCAGAACGCAGATGTCGTGATAAATTTGACTCCTCAGTGGCCTCATTGGGTTCCTTACTTCTTTACTGGCTTAAGTATGGTAATGTTTCTGATCCCGGCAACTAACCTAACCAGTACACTTAACTTTTCAAAACAAATGTCCTAAAACTTATGTTTCAACCAAGATGAAGTGTAGCATCCTTATTAGTTGTCATTTTAATGCTCTTTACTCTTGTTTTTCTTTCTCTGACAGGATTAGTTTTATAGATTTTGTACATGGAACATCATATGCAAGTATATTTACATTTGTTGTTATTTGTTTTCAGAGTCCAGCTCTGATGAGACTGACAGTGACAATGATGGA
This sequence comes from Thrips palmi, assembly GCF_012932325.1. NCBI lineage: Eukaryota > Metazoa > Arthropoda > Insecta > Thysanoptera > Thripidae > Thrips > Thrips palmi. Next base: position 430,760 of record NW_023144625.1, on the reverse strand, counting down.
GATGAAATTATCGAGTCAGGAGACAATGAGGAAGAAGAGGAGCAAGATGAGGAGGAAGCCGAGAATGAAAGCGTTGCTGAAGAAGATAATGTGAACATGACCGAGGAGGAGGATGAGGGCCAAATGCATGGAGGAGAGGATGCGGACCACAATGAAGATGACGTGGACAACAACGGAGAAGCAGGACCTAATGAAGAACAAGGTAATTAAATGGAACCTTATTTCATTTACTTTGGTTGGTTTGTTGGTCTCTTTGTTATTACCTTGTTTTATTTAAGGTGGTGATCCAAACCTTGAAGATCTCTATGAAAATAACAATGACAATGCCAGCGGCAGCGATGCAGCCTCAAGCAGCAGTGATAGTGAAAGTGAAGGATCAGAAAGTTCCGAAGAAGAAGATGATGATGATGATGATGATGATGGAGATGATGATGGAGATGATGAAGATGGAGGAGCGCCACTCTATGAAAATGCAAGAATATCTCAAATGGAGTCAATCATCATGATTTTAACATTTGCTCTAACATTTAGCTTAAGTGGGCAATGTTTGGTTCGTTTACTAGAAATTATTGAACGCCACTGTCCGCCTGTGAACAGATGTATCACTACTCTTTATAAGTTCAAGAAAATATTCAGTGATATAGGAAGGAATATTCTTGTCTCACACTACTTTTGTCAGAGGTGTTACTCTCCACTGGAGCAGAAAGATTCAGTTTGCAATTTATGTGGTAATCTTACAGATGTGGCCTTTTTTATTGAAATTCCATTTGTGAATCAATTACAAAGAATGTTCCTGAGGCCAGGATTTGTGCAAAACTTGTCCTATAGATTCAATAGACAAAAAAAGCACAATGGTAATTACGAGGATATTTATGATGGAAGATTGTACAAGCAGCTTATGGGTGAGAATGGCTTTCTGAACAATATATTTAATCTTTCATTTATGTGGTACACAGATGGCATTAGTATTTTTAAATCATCAAAGTTTTCTGTGTGGCCATTATTCTTTGTCATCAATGAGTTAAATTATAAAATGCGCACTCGAAAGGAAAATATTGTTTTAGCAGGTCTGTGGTTTGGCAAATGTAAACCTCAACCCAATCTATTCTTAAGGCCTTTTAGGAACACGTTTGACACATTCTACAATCAGGGATTTCAGTTTCAAGTTCCAGAAGGCGATCCAATCACTGTGAAGGGTTTGTTACTTTGTGGCACTTGTGATTTGCAGGCTAAGGGTCTATTCTTAAAAATGAAACTCTCTAATGGTTACTTTGGCTGCTCCAAATGTCGCTCTTCTGGTCAACGAGTAGCTGCAGGAAGGACAACAGTGCATGTACATGACTATGTTAGCCCTCAACAGATGCGCTTGAGGAATAATGATAATATTCCAGCACTTGCAAGAGAAAGGCGGCTTGGATACAAAGGGTTGTCTCTGTTGCATTTTCTAATGCCATCCATGATACGGGGAACTGCTATTGATGGAATGCACATGATATTTTTAGGCATATCAAAGCTCTTAACTAAGTTGTGGTTTGATCCTAGATTCCATGGGGAGCCATTTTCTTGCAGTAGAATGATTGATGTTGTTAATCAAAGGCTCGTTAATATCAAGCCACCAAGTTTTGTCCAGCGCCTTACCAGAACATTGTCAGATTTGAAATTATGGAAAGCAAGAGAGTACAAGCTTTGGTTTTTTTATTATTCTGTAGTTGTGATGCATGGTGTGCTTGAAAATGTGTATCTGCAACATCATCTTAAACTTGTATCCGCTGTGTCACTTTTGTTCCAAGGAAGCATTTTTCCGGAACAGGTTGATGCAGCAGAAGCTCTTTTGCATGAATATGTTCGAGAGTTTGTAGCTCTTTATACTCTCCGATTCATGGGAATGAACATCCACCTGTTGTTGCATTTGGCAGAAATGGTGCGAGATCTGGGACCCTTGTGGGTTTACTGCTGTTTTTTTTTTGAGGACTTAAATGGCCAACTGGCTAAGTTGATTCATGGACCCCATCAAGTTGGCCTACAAATATGTTCATCCGCTTCCCTATTTTTAAGTTTGAAGACTCTTATTGATGGTCTTAATCCTGGGTCATTGGCTAAAAGTTTTTGTCAACAGCTGAACAGTGTTGGATCAAATTATACAATAGCAGAACATGTCTCTGAAAAGGTGAAGATACTTGGGCGTTCAGCCTTTGACATGAATGTTAGTGCTGCTGCAGTTCAAGCTATTCGTGAGAAATTCAATGTTGTCAATGGTCATTTTCAATCATTCTTCTTGATGAGAAGAAGTGGTGTCATTTTTAATTGTGAATCTAAAATTAACAGCACTAAAAGGTGTTCAATCTTTGCAGAATTTATTCAAGATGGCACTCCCTTCTTTGGTAAGATAACAGAGTTTGTAAGAGTTTCAGACTGTAATTGTGGCAGAGTGTGCCTTTGCAACCCAGCTGAACATTATTGTATTGTGCAGAAATATGAAAGAATTGAGTGGTTTGCACATCAAGTACGGAATGTTCGCATTGCATACTTGTCAGCAGTTCAGCCTACAGGTGGTCTTATTGCCACTCTTTCCAGCAGCATACAGTCAATATGCTTTTATATGAATGTTGAGGGTGCTGAGTATGTTGCAATCCCTGTTAATGATTTGGAGTATGAATAAGATGTAATGTCATATGATTAACACAACTGCTTTTATTTATTTTTCCTTGAATGAATGTTGAGGGTGCTGAGCACGTTGCAATCCCTCTTAGTAATATGAATAGGATGTAATGTCACTCAATAAATAATATGAACACAACTGCTTTTATTTATTTTTCCTTCGCTTATGGCCTGCAGCGGCTCGCTTGCCGATCACGACGGCTGGGTGCCTGGGCCGGCCGGGCACCTTCGGGGCTGCGTCGGTTCGGCCACGGCCTCCACTGCAGCGGCTTGCGCGCCGCCAGGATCAGCCTTTGGGGCTGCACTGCCAGGTGGGTCGGCGCGGACACGGCCTGCATTGCCTCGCTCAGCGCCAGGGTCGCGACGGCTGCCTGCGGCAGGCACCTTGGGGCCGCGGCCGCCAGGTGGGTCGGCGCGGACACGGCCTGCAGCGGCTCGCGGCGGGCGGCTTGGCCGCAGTCTGCCGCCCTTTTTCCGCGAGTCCTTCCCTTTTTCCCTCCTGGAGCGCCCCTGCGGAGGACCCGGTAGGTGGCGAAGGGACCCCGAAGGGTACTGCGGACCTTCCTCAGCCACAGGCGCCAGCCGGGTCACCTCCGCGGAGCGCCTTCCAGCAAGTCCTGCATGCATCCGAGCGATTCAGAAGATCGGTGTGTCGCTCTGTCTCTCTCGCGCCCTAGCCCAATGAGTGCGACAGAGACAGAGAAACGAAATGACTCTTCTGAATCGCTCGCTCGCAGGTGTCGCGTGAGGCCTGTGCAGCGTGCCGCGTGGCAGTCGTACAGGGTTCAATTGAGTACTCACGCTGCACGTCTCGGACTACCTGTAGACAGGTCTCCAAACACGCCAGTTCCTCAGTCACGTCGTTTATTCGTCTCTGGACACAAAGGCACCGGCACAGAGAATGGTAAGATAGGCAGGGTACAGGGTACTTCCCCCGTGTACACATAGAAGTGCGTCGGGCGCTCTAAGCGAGCACCACCACTAATCAAAAGAAGAAAAATAAGTTTACCACCATAGTCTCGTGGACGTACCAGTAAATAAACCTCCGCGGCAGCCTCTGCTACAGGCATGGACAGAGGCTGCCGGACGGGGTAAGGGTTGGCCATTTCGGAGACGGCCCTTCCGCTCCTTCCGCTTCCAGAGCCGTGACCATGGCAACCAGAAACAACGCGATGGGTCCTACCGAAAACGAACGATCTCTAAAGTACGAATAAAGAACGAACGATCTCCAAAGTACGAATAAAGAACGAACGATCTCCACGGGACTGCCCAGATTTGAGGTTATGTTGCTCTGATGAAACAACTTTTTAAGCATGAAGTCAAGACATGGGTGTGAAACAGTTTGCTTCGGTAAAATCATTGACGCATTTCCAAGAAATACAGCTAACAACGGAAAACTGAACAAAATGTATTTCTTTTACTTGGGCTATCGAAATTACATTTGCTTTCTCCGTATTTAAGCATATCGTTCGTTCTTTATTCGTACTTTGGAGATCGTTCGTTCTTTATCCGTACTTTGGAGATCGTTCGTTTTCGGTAGGAACCCATCGAACGGGTCCCCCGCTCCCGCTAACTACAAAACCGACTTTTCTTATTTTGTCTGTCTATCTGGGCTATGACTTCCCTTGTGGAGTACATGGGCCTTGAGGCTGGAAAAAGTACGCTTTTCTCGAGGTTCAGTGCCCTCTAATTTAGCTGGCAATGGGACTCTGAGGTACTTCTTTTTGAAAGGACAGAGCTTTTAAGTTTATTTTGTAACTGCCCTTCCACCCAAAAAATTTCAAAATATCTTCCAGAAAGCAATTTTCTTTATCTTTGTCGTCTGCAACCGTGCGCGCTTTCCCACCGATTTGCTATGCTCTCACTGGCTATCGTGGTCACGTGACGTGGACTGGCGGGACTAGAGGTTGAGGTGTGGTCGTTTAGTATTTTAGTTCCTTTCGAAACACTTTAATTTATCGTTTTGTATTAGGGAATAGCAATTTGATGAGGCTACCTGGGTGCCCTCCTCACTTTCAGCATACTTATTAAGAAGTAAGTTCACAAGACAAGGACTACAGCTTTTTGAGTACAACTGTTTGCCTAACTTCAAACGCCCCTTTGGTTATGGCTTGGAGCAAATTCTGTGACTAAGCGCAATTTTCTTGCATGAAATATCACTTTGTATCTTTTAAATGCACTATTTTTTGTGAAAGTCTCAATTTTTTTCGACATGCTCTAAATAGCCAAGTTTATCATCCTAATTTCATTTTGTTTGGGTTCCAGTGTCACTTTGTAGCATTGTTGGTATATTTCTGGAAGACGGACAAGTGTGTGTCTACCGTAATTTTGACACAAAAGGAAAGCACTATGAAGGTGGCGACTTAGTTGAATTTCCTAGATATGACAAGGTGTCAACATTTGTCATCTTAGGCATACATGGTATGATTATTTTGTTCATAACTTTGTGAAGCAGCTTGTTCTTTCTTTCTGTTTTTAATTTTTAATGAATTATCGTTCCAGAAAACATAGGCCAAGCTGCCGCTGCAGCCAAGATTTACTTCAAACGTCTGTGCAAATGGGACAATGTGGAGGATGTCAGCAAAGTCAAAGTGTTTGGATATGACTTAGAACCAATCGAAGAAGAGGTGACCCAAATAGGCATATTTGGAACACAGGGAGTTGAAGGTACAGATCGCCATCAGTATTTCATAAAGCTTTTCAGTTTCAAATGTAAATTCCGGAGTACTTTTCTAAAATACAATTTTAAACCTCAGAACGCGGCACGCCTAGGGACTTCAAAACAGTAATTTTTTAACTTTTAGTTTTGAAGTCAGATTAGGCAGTTTCCTTCACCTACAAGCAAGCAATTGTAGAGTAAATAATACTTTGAGAGAAAACTGCCAAGTGTTTTTGCTCGTGGGCATCTCAAAGATCCAAGGTGCACTATCGGAATTTCTGTTCCAGGACCACTGATGCCTACATCCAATATATTTCATTTGATGGATATAACAGACTTACGTTATTTGATAAACCTCAACAAAGAAGAGGATTCCCAAATGGAATAACTTTTTTAATTGTGTTTTTTCCTCATAAGAATGATTTTCATAAATGCACCATCACTAGATGCTTCCTTTGTTTTCTATATTTTATTTGCTTCTCTGTGAAAAACCATGTACTGCTCCTTTTTTCTACCACTAAAACTGCCAAATTTTGAATTATTGGATTATTCAAGTAAGATAAAAGTAGCAACTGTTTGTTTTCTTGTGTATTTTTTTAAACTCTACTCAATCAGCAGAATTTATTCCTATAAGAAAATGTTATCATGTTAAACATTATCTCTGCGCTTTAGAAGGTTTTGCCTTTCGTACTTTAATCTTAACATTATATAAGGACTAAATTACTTTTAAAAACAGTAATCCAATTCATTATATCCCGGGGGTAGTTTGGTAAGACTAATTATCCAAAATATCCAGTGGTTAATCCAAACAAATTTTATTTTCTATAATAAATAAACATCATGAAAGCACCCATTGGCAGTGAAACAGCCTTTCCTCGTCCTGCTCTATGAATATTTCTATGCACTGAGACAATTTGTGCACAAATGGAAATACAAGTTATAAACAATATACATGAACATACTTCAAATGATGGATCAAAACAAAAAGAACTGCATTTACAGAAGAAAGGCACCTGCATAAACAGGGTGGAAATGAAAGGGGTAGATAACTTACGATGACAAGCACACTTTGTCTAGTCACAGAGTTTAA
>NW_023144625.1:393310-423853 GCF_012932325.1 Thrips palmi | reverse complement strand
CTAGGTTTCAAGTTTGTAACCAACTGGCATTTTTCAATCATATTTCGGGTCAGCTGTGTACTGTGCAATTTGATTGTGTTACGGGTTAATACCCGTGCTGTCATAGAATCAGCAATTTGGTGCACTGCTGTGCCAACCACTAGGCTAAGTAATAACTTCTAGAGTGCCTGTATCCCAAAATTCTCTCTCACATGTCCACCAAGTGCAGTAAATCCCAGAGTATAAAGGTATCAACTCGCATTTTGCGGGCGTTCTGTTTGAAAGCAAGGCACGGGGGTAAAAAAAATAAAGCAGCAGGAAATTTCCAAGAAATAGTCATATACTTGGTCAAAGTAACACATAAAATAACCGCACCGTTTAAAAAAAAAAACCCAAAATTTAAAAAAAAAAAAACCCCCCCCAAAAAAAAATGTTTTTTTAAAAAAAAAAATTTTGGGGGCCCAAAATTTTTTAAAAAAAAAAAAGGGAAAAAAAAGGGGAAAACCCAAAAAAAAAAAAAAAAAAAAGGGGAAAAAAATTAAAAAAAAAAAGGGGAAATTTTTGAAAAAAAAATTTAAAAGGGTTTAAAAACAAAAAAAAAAAAAAACCAAAAAATTTTTGGGGGGAAAAAATAAAAAAAAAAATTTTTGGGGGGGGAAAATGGGAAAAAGGGGGGCCCCCCCCGGGGAAAAAACAAAAAAAAGGCCTTTTTTAAAAAAAAAATTTTAAAAAGGAAACCCAAAAAACCCCGAATTTTAAAAATTTCTAAAAACCCCCGGGGGTTAAAAAAAAAAATTTAAAATTTTTTAAGTAATTTTTTTAAAAAAAAAAAAACCCCCCCAAAAAATTAAAAAAAAAAGGGTTTAAAAAAAAAAAATTTTGGGCCCCCCAAAACCCCCGGGGAAAAAAACCTTTTTAAAAAAAAAAATAAATGGAAAAAAAAAAAAAGGAAAGAATTAAAAAAATTTTAAAAAAACCCCCCCCAATTTAAAAAAAAAATTTTTTTCCCAAATTTAAAGGGGGGAAAAAAAAAAACCCCCCCAAAAATTTTTAAAAAAATTTAAACCTAAGAAACCCAGTTTTTTTTAGGAAGACTAAAGGTAAGAAAAAACAAATTCTTTTTATTTTCAAAAAACTTGGAACCCGGTTTTAAGAGGTCATTGAATTGTTGTGAGGTGACTCGCTAATTTTCCCTCCGGGCAAAAAAGGGCAATTGCCGGTCCATAAAAACCCTTTTCACGCAAAATTAAAAAAATTTTACAATGGCAGGGGGGGCCTTACCCCAAACCCAAAATTTTCCCCTTTAAAATTTTCCAAACAAATGAACAGAAATCTGCAAAAAAAAAAATTTCATTAAATTTGGTGCATGTTTTTTTTTAATGTAAACAATTTTTTTTAAACTCCCCTTGTCAGATCATCCGGGGTTTAAAAATTGGCATTTTGGGAAAAGTGTCCCTTCTCCTTTCCTTTGCCACTCTGCCCCTTCCGGGAAATTTAAAAAAAAAAACCCGTTACAGAAAGGAATTTTAATAATATCTTCCCCCTTGAAAAATAAAAAATCCTTAATCAAAAAGGGAATTTATTATTCCTACCCTCCCCCTTAAAAGGGTTTTAAACCGGTTAAAATTTAATTTTAAAGGGTTTTAAGGGTCCGACCAAAAATCCGGATTCAACAACCGGGATCAAACAAAACCGGATAACAACCCCCGGAATTTCCCCAAAAAACCGGATCAAAAAAACCGGATTTCCAACCAACCCTTCCCCCCAAGGGGAGCTGCGCAGGAGGAATTTACAACCCCCTAAAAGCAGCAAGTCCCGGGGGGTCCTTTCCCCCCTGTCGGTCTTGCAGTTTTTTAAAATTTTTCCGAGGGGCTGCTTTAGCTGTGGACAGGACAGTTTCCATGCGGTCACTTATTCAGTTTTACACCACAATTCTAATAAATTTCATGATTATCAGACTGGGTTTCGGTTCAGCCAATTTACCTTTGATTTTCTTACTGCCCTTCTTGGGCTTCTTGGGCTTCTTGGGCTTCTTGGTGGAATAATCGTCAGAGTCACTGCTTGAGGAATATGTCCTCTTCCTCTTGCCTGCAGGTTTCTTTGCAGTGCCTCTTCTTTTCTTAGGTTTTTCTTTGGAATCAGATAGAACCTGCTGGTTAGAGAAAACAAAGCAACAGTTAGTATGTATTCAGGCGGGAACCTGACAGGAACCTCACTTGCGAGACTTATCTTCACATACCTTTGTAGCCTTTCCTTTTTTCCCCTTTTTCTTCTTTTTTTACTTAAATTTGATTGGAAAATCGATGATAAATCGGCTGATGATAAATCAGATGATGATAAATCTGGTAAGTCCTGCAAAAGTATTATCATGTAGAAACACAGACCGTACAGTAAAATCTGTTAACATGGAGAAGAAATATTTTCTTACCCCATCCAACCACCTCCCAAAATTATCCCTTTCGTCAGCTGTGTCGCTTTCTGAGCTTAGAGCAGGAGCAGGTTGGGGTTCTGCTGCTGCCTCAATGGCCTGGGTTACATTAGGGCTCTACGAAGTTGAAGGATTACACAATTAGATTAGTAAGACACCTAGCTGAACATGCGCCTCCCTCATATAGCCAGTGTGTAGGAACTGAAAAAGTCTGGCTGTATCAAGTTAAGAATTCTGACCAATTCTGATTCTGATTTTGAATGATTCTGATTCTGACATGTGACTGATTTTCATAATTAAATGCTTCCAAATCAGTTCCTTTCCAGCTTCTCACATTCAAATTGTGAGTAGAAGTATCTGCGCCATGAATTTAGGTGATATTTAAGCCTTAAATGACCAAAATCACACTCACGAGTCAGAATCAGAATCAGTCAGAATGGCTCAGAATCCTTAACTTGATACAGCCTCTATCATAATATCTTCCTAAGAGGAAACGTCAGAGGACTTATAAAGTTTACATACCGGGTTACTTGGAGGCGGTTGAGGCTGCCCAATCATCGGAGCAGCATGGGGAAATGGGGGTCCAGCTCCCACCATGGGGAAAGGGGGCAGAGCAGGCAATGGGATGGGCCCTTGCGAAGGCCCTTGTTGGGCAAACGTCCAAGGAAATTGCATGGCGGCTCCTTGGGGCGGTCCTTGCTGAGGCCACTGTATGAACGGACTCCGTTAGAATATGGTACAAATTGCATAAGGCTAACGGAACTTCTGAAGCAAACAGGGGCATCGAAAAGGGCAGTACTGACCATGTAGAACACTGGCATGCCTGCAGGCATAATTGGAGGCGGTGGCCTTGAGAAGTCAGCCTCCTCTAGAGGCACAATAACCGGCCAGTTTGATTGTTGATCCTAGGAAGCACACACGAACACAGTTAAGTCAGTTGTTAAAACGGTTGGTGCTAGGCTAGGGTGCTTCACGCCCAAGGCGTGCCTCAAGGAGGACATAAAAACAAATAATTGCAGACACAAAATGCATCCATAAACGGAAAAAGTTGGACAGGCACGGGGCATTTATGGTCTTCAGGACCAATGAACATACCGACATGGTGCAAGATCACGAAATCTACGCGGGACAATAACGTTGGTGGACGCCGAGGAACAACTGACTGGTGGTGAATGCCGGAAGCGAGCGAGATTGAGGGGGGTGGAAGTGAGCTGATGGCTGATGGCTGATGGCTGACTATTTTGAACAGCCAGGGTTTTAAAGTGGCATTCCCCTCGCCTCAAACTTTTTTTAAATATAATTATGTTACTTCAACCCCCCAAAAAAGCCAACGAAAATGAGAATATCACCGTCATTCGAAATTCCTGTAATTGGTGGTTGTAAACATGAACACATCTACAAATTGTTGGAACGTTTTGCTTTCTTATACCAAAGACAACCAACAACATAGACCGCCTGCTACATGTGCTGCGAGAGTCAAGTTTAAAAACTGTATTTTGAGAGTGAAAAAATTTCCTTGTCTTGATTTAATGTTTAAAATTTGGGAAAAGACATTAAAATGCCTCTATAGTTCCCTTTTAGGGCGCAATGAATTTAAATAGTGATGTTAGTTGTGCACTTGATTCTGGTCCTGTCTGCTAAATGACGTAGAGGCTCTCTAATTATCTTGAACTGATAATGTATGTCGATAAATAATATTTTCGACGGTGACTGTCCCTTTTCTTGACGGATCTAGATTCAGAAGGGTTCAATGCATATTCTCTGAAAGTTTTATGATTTTAAGTTCACGTTTACGTTGTGCTACTACTACCCCAAGGGTCTTGACTTGACGAATGTAAGCAAGGTGGAATGTATTTTCGGCTGTCAGTTACTTCAGCCTGCTCAAATCTATCAGCCTACCATAAGGTTTTTGAGTTACGCGTCTTGGACCTCTTAGTCGGGACGATTGCAAAAGTGTTTTGATTAGAGCAAAGCAAACAAGTCCATTTATGCAACGTCGGGTACCAACTCCCGATTACTGAACATCTCTTCACACATGCACATGCTGTATATACTGTGATAAGGTGTGTTGCTAAATTACACCAAGCCAGGGACAATACTCATTCCTTCTTACACTCATCATCAATATATAAGCAAAATAGGTAAAGAACGAGTAAAAATTGTATAAGATAGTGTGAACCATTTTTAAACTGTAGAAGTTTTAGTGTAAAGACAGTGGTGGGTAAGATGAGTGAGTCTGCAACGTTTTACTTCCATTTTATTTTCCAGCAATAAGCATGATGTGCATAATTACAAAGATTAATATCAAAGCAATTCTCTACTCGGATCATATATAAGTTATTACTGTCACAGCAGCTCAAGTGCGCAATATGATTTGGAATAAGTTACTTGCAGGCAAGTTTTAGACAAGAGAAAGGGTGCAGCAACAACAGGTAAAGAAACCAGTGGAAGAGGTAAGACAAGGCAATCAGGCAGATGAGATAAAAAATGTTTGCCCACCGTCTCCTTGGCCTGGAGAGATATCATAAAGGCAATTTAGATAAAATTAAAAATTAGGCAACTCAGAAGCAAATGAAGCTCCTACGCTGCAATTCCAACAGCAGCAACAAACAGCTTGAGGAAAAGAAACAATTCCAGATTAAGAGCAACATGTGTGTTAGTGGAGGCCCCCACAACTCAAGGAAAAGGAACAATTAAAAAAAATTAATTTGATTTGTTACTTATTTATGAATATAGACTGTTGCATTGATAATATTTGCAGTGATTAAAGATGCATTTGCCACTTAAAGAAGTGTGTCTGATTGAAAAATGTCTGCAAGCTACTTCCAAAGCAATAATCACAAACTAGTAATAATTAATCACTGCCTATATAGCACTTGCTGCCCAAATAATAGCTTTCAATAAAACCTATATATACTTCAGTTAGCGATTGTAGCAAGTACTTTTTAAGAGGAAAATTGGTACAATTTTACAAGTAAAACTTTACCCGCATTAGTTGTAGACAGCATCATTGAACACTCTTCGCATGACATTGGATGCCCTGCGCATGTAATTCCAGATTGCCTCGTCCAAGTCACCTCTTGGATTAATCAACCCATTCTGAAGGCGACGTAGCCTAGCATCATTTGTAACAGCAGATGCTTTTCTGGCATTAGCTACCCTTCTCCCTGCCTCTAATCCCACAGCATCACGATGGGCACACCGTTCCAATCGAATGAGTGTATCTGCAAGGTACAAAACTTTGCAAATACAAGCATAGAACGAAATAAGTGCAATGAAAACCTGCCTGACAAGTTCAACTTACTTATGAAAGCATAAATGTTGGGGTGGTTTCCCATAAGAAGTTTCATCAATTTGTTCAAACTCTCTGCTGCATTATTAGTTCTGTGGCGAGACCGAAAAACACACATCCACTGAGAGCGTAGTGGGTGATTAACCCACCTTCGGTTCAAGTAGCGAAGGAAAGGTCGCACCCTTCGGTAGAAAGCAGGTCCCTCACCCATGGCTTCTCTAGTGAGGAGCACGAGTCCTCGCTGCATAAGCCTGCGAGGGAGGAGGGGTAATGTTCCTGCCAGTCTCACAATGCGACGGTACTCGTCAACATTTCTCATCCACCAGCCAAGATGCAGAGTTCTGGCCTCATCAACATAAGCCTAGAAAAATGATTGAGAACAGCCATGTCAGCGAGACAAAACTTTCAGAGAGAGAAAAATCAGGTGGTGGAGGGCCCTAGTTGGCCTCATAAAACTTAACATTATCTCAATAACAAACTATAAAATTTACAGCTTCCAGCTCATAGTTGTAATTTTTTGGAAGGAATAAACAACTGTGGTCAAATTATTAAAATATGGCCAAATTTAATAAATAGCCAATTTGAAATTACCTTCATACAAGCTATATTAAAAGAACCTTGATGCTTTATCCTCCTCAGTTTTCCAGCCACAATTGCAGGTTTCTTCATAAGAGGAACAAATTTTAAACAATGCTAGAGATACTTGCCCTTACTAGATGCCATAAACAACCTTGCGCTTCGATTTCATCAAAAATGTTGCGCCAAGCATTTTGCTGAGCTCTCTCAAAATCCGTTATAACCCTTTCAGTCAACAGATCATCATCACCTAACTGTCTTCTTAGGAGCTGCAGTACAGCTTCATAAGCGGCTTCAGTTTGGGACTCCATTAACACCCACGCAAGTGGTAAAATATGGTGATCCCATGTTGTCAAGATGACATACACCTGCAGGAAGAAAAAAGGGGCACAAAATAACTAGACAAATTTCAATTTGTTTTTTCTCTTTCAATCTAACCCTGGCAATTAGTCACCTATGATTAGCATTTAGTCTTAAACCTTCAGTTTCAAACTCCTTTATACCATTAGGAAAAACAGACATGTGTTAAGTAGTTGTTTAGAAACTTAAAATATTATTGTTTCCTTTTCAAGACTACTTGGCAAAGTACATTTTAAGGTAACGCAAAGTAGCGTAAAGGAAAAGTACCTGTTGGGCAAGATGATCACCATTAGCTCCTGTCGGAACAACTTTCCTTGTTCCATCACCATGAATAATTCTGGATGTTCTTAGCAATTCAAGTCCTCTTCTTGACATGAACATGACATGGTGTGATCCTAAAGCATCAGTTACTGATCCTGCATAAAGATTATCAGCACCATCATCACTTTGAGTGACCACATGGTATCTATCATCATTTAGAATATTGGTCAGGTGTCTCAATGAGGCAGGTAGATCAGGATAATTATCTAGTCTAGCATTGCGCATTGCATTCCTCATACGTGGCAGGGTTACCCTTGAAGATACTCGTACATCAAACCTGTAATAGAACAAACAGATAAGAAGGGCACTAGCCATTAAAGTTGCATTGAAAAAAAGGAATTATCCTCCTTACCACCGTCCCTCTTGATCAATTATGTCCCTAAATGATGTGTATTCGAGCGTCCTGCATCGCTCGATGATAGCTCGCCGCAGAGCCACTTCGTCAGGGTAAAGGACGTCCCGATTGTGATCGTGTTCAGGAGACCTCGCCGTCAGTTGAAATGCCTGGTTGGGACTGAGTGAAGCCCGGGCACGACAACCTCTTTCGTATCTAACACACTTGAAATATAATGTGCCGTTACTGGCAGAACTTCTATGGAAATAAAATCCATCGCCAACGTGATAGAAGAAGGTCCCTTCTCTTACTGACGGCTCTCTCATAACCAAAGCTCGTGCAGCTGAGCACACACAAAATAAGGTAAAAGTTCAGGAACTAGAAACTAAGTCAGCATGTATGTGAAACAATAAATACCCATTGTGGTGGCAGGGACTCATTGGCTTTTGCGGAACCGAGATATAGTATTACCAATTGAGTCTGGAAGAAAGCCAAAGTAGCGGAGTAGTGTCAGGCGGGAAACGGGAGGTATAAACATAATACATTTTTCGCACTGTAAGATTTCTCATAAAAATAGCCGCCAAAATGTTAACAGGAATATGAGAAATTTTTGTTTCCATTGAAAGAGGTAAACTTATTTACAAAACATTTCGTAACTATGTTTAAACCGCTCTGTTCTTTTATACTACTTGTGATTTAGAAAAACAAACTTAAAAGGATTCCTTTTTTTTCGTCCTATTATAGACTTTCTTGAGTCGGAGCTAGGGACCCTGAAAATGGACCCCACAGAAAGGCAGTGAAGGGGAATGCCGTTTTCCACTTCCACGCGACGACAAATCGCCATGAGTGTTTGTTAGAAGGCAGTGTGACAACCATCGCGTCTCTCTCTTTACTTTCCCTCGTGTTTCGTGTTCCGTTTATCATTTACTCTAACAGTTGCAATCATTGCAATTTTGATTTCCAGGAAGCATGTCGGTAAGTTGTATCTTGCACTAATTCTGAGCTTCGGAAGCATACATTCAACCGTTAATTGGTGTGTGGTATATGACGAGACGCTCTCCTCACCTGCGTCAATCATCGATTTTACTTGTAGGATCCATCGCAGCAAAATGGCTTCGTGCCGCTGGAAAAGGCTGATTTTACTAGGCCTCCGCCAAATGCAGTTTACAACCACGCCCCTGTCTATTTCATTTTTAATAATGCTCCAGAGTCGAGCAATGTAAGTTAGTGTTGATGAATGTTTGTTGTTCCTTCCCATGTTTCTTTGCCATTTATAAGTCCTCTCTATTTTTGCAGAATGTTAGTTTTCCTCGTTTTCCTGCTTTGAATGGAACGACTTCTGCTGTTCCACAGAATCAATCATTGCCTGCCTGGCCTCAAGGGTTGGGCACTGTGCCCCACATCCCACAGGGGCAGAAGAATTTTTGGCCCCCTTGGCTGCCTCCTGTAACCCCGCTTCAGATGCAGAATACAGCACAGCCTGTTTGGCCTCAAGTTCTAAATGGTGCTTGGAACAATGGGCCAAGGTCTCTACCCCAGGTCGATGCACCTCAATGGACCCCTAAGGGTGAAGATGCGTATGCAAGAGTGGTCCAGATTGATGAAATACCAGATAATGTGCAACAGCAGAATCTTCTTGCGATTGGTTGGAAGGTAAGTCCTTTCTCAGGTGTGTAGGTGTTGTCAGTTTCCCTATACATCCTAAAACTACATGTATATATACAGCTGTTTTGTTTTGTGACTTTCTGTTGTGTGACTTTGATATTCTTTTAGGGCAATGAGGAAGCAACAACTGCACCGCAACTCCGTCGGAGTGCACGAAACACTTCTGGTAGTGCTCCTCGTTCAGCCACTGTCCAAGCAGCCGCTGATCATGATGATGAGGTAAGTACACACTTATGACAGCCTGTGCACTGAATAACCAGGATTAACATAAGTCATGTTTTCATGTCAGGCACCTGAGCGCCAAAGGAGAGAATCCAAAAATTCTAAGGTGGCCACAGCAACTAGGAGGTCAGGACCAACAGACGAATCAAGTGAGGAAGAAGATGAACAGGAAAAGTGTTTTAATAAGGTAAAAATTTAACTCCTAGTGGTTGTCAATGCAGTGATCCATTTCTTAACTCCCGTCTCATCTCCAATCAATTTCAGAAAACACAGGCGAAGGCATCTCTCAAACGTCCGGCTCCTAGACGAAAGCCAACTGTTGAGTCTGACTCAAGTAACAACTCAGATCAGGATCAGATAGGGCACTGGATGGACGGGGTAAGTCACGGCCCTATCGCTTTCGTGAAATGCTAATAATTGCCCCAAAATAAACATGCAATTTTTTTTGCAGGAGGAGGATTCACCTGATGAGCTACCACAAAAAAAAAGAATAAGCAGGGCAAATCAGAAAAAGAAAGTTCAAAAAGTAGAAAAGAAGGCCTCAAAGGTGTGTTGTAGTGTTGAGTAATTTATTATTTCATGCATTAAAAAATGTCCTCAAGTTATTACATTTTCCTCTTGCAGAAGCGTGGGGCTGCTCTTTCTGATTCGGAATCGGATTTTGAAAAAGAGGCCCGTCAGGAAACTAAAAGCAAAGGGCAAAAGAAAACAAATGCCAGCAAAGGAGAGCCCAAATTTTGTATGTACCTCACGTGAAGAAGTGCGTTGCACCATGCTGTCTTGCCTATTCCTACTCATCTTGGTTTCTCTTTCACTTTCAGATGTTCCAAAACGAGGAAAGAACTCAAAATCGTAAGGACAGTGCCCTCTGTGTAGGGAAATCACGAGTTTCTTTGGCATTCAATCGTGTATCAACATGTCCAATAGTTATTTTTCAGTACATTGATTATGCGACAAACAGTTTATTACGTGCTGTGGCATGTTCTTTCTCTACGCTCACTATGCAACATTGCGTTACAACCCGGGTACTTGAAATGATATCCGGGTTTCACAAGTTTTCATGAACAATAGTAATGATTCTGTTTCATTACTTACTTGAGTCTGTCCTACAACCCAAACTGGTTTCGTGAGGTTTATTTTTATGATTGTTTGATTTAATCGTGTTTGATGTACGTGAGTATGTGAGCTAAATCATAGTTTCACGAGTTTTTTTTTTAATGTCAATAAGAAATACTTTTCTTAATCAGATTTTATTTTGTCTTTCCTACAACCCGGTGTGGTTCTTTTAATAATGGATCCCTTCCTTTTGTTTATTGCCCTCAGTGCGCAACATTGCGTTACAACCCTTGTTTTTAATTGTTAGCTTTTTACTGCCCTAGAAAGGCATTTTCATGTCAATTGTGTTTAATCTGGTTGTTTTAATTAATGACGGACTGTGGTGCGGTACATTATCATGTGTTACTTGACCAAGTATATGACTATTTCTTGGAAATTTCCTGCTGCTTTATTTTTTCTACCCCTGTGCCTTGCCTTTCAAACAGAACTGCAGCAAAATGCAGAGTTAGATATCTTGATACTCTGTTATTTACTGCACTTGGTGGACATGTGAGAGAGAATTGTGGGATACAGGCACTCTGAGAAGTTATTACTTAGCACTAGTGGTTGGCACAGCAGTGCACCAAAGTTGCTGATTCTATGACAGAACGGGTATTACCTGTAACACAATCAACTTGCACAGTAAACAGCTGACAGCAAATATGATTGAAAACTGCCAGTTGGTTACATCTTGAATCCTAGTGAGAATGTTCACACAGAATTTTTACATCAGAAAGATGATGGATAGAAATTAGGCCCAGCTCCTCTCTACTCAGAAGTAGACAGTGAAAAATAGAACACCACTGTTAGCAGGAATAGAGGTGCCATTTAATATAATAGCTCCCTAAAAGGGATTTTTCTTACTTTACTGTCTTAATTCACTCTTTTGGCACTTTGAATATTTGTCTGAAGCTGTGGCATTTTTTTTCCCACTTGCCAACTTCTCACCTCATGTCAATCTCAATGTGGATCTTATGTAGAATTTAATAATACAGCTTTTATTCATCGCCTCCTAAAATGACAGTAAGCAAGTTGTCATACTTGACGAGTGTGAACCAAGGGTATAAATGGTCACTAATACGGCAGAGCAATTGAGAAATTAGTTTATTTAGGCCAACACTTCAGGTACCCCATCAAAACAGGGAGATACATGGTGTAAGACAATAACAAAACAAAATTATATTTTAACAAGACTGGGAACAATGCAATACAAACAATGATTAGTACAGACACACAGCAAAGGCAAGGAGAAAACATAAAATGAGTCATTACATCTGAAGTAATGGAATCACTCCACCTCATAGTTGCTTAACATTACACTTCTTCACCACCCCAACATAAAGACCACACAGTCACAAGAGCAACAGAATATGCTTTACAGTACACAGTAAATTTTAGTTCAATGATTTTTGTTTGAAACCAGCTTGGAACAAGGAATCTCTTTGGCCATTTACATGTAAGAAAACAGCTGGCACTGGGCCTTGGTCTGGCACGCAGTCATCAGTGCCACACAACTCAGTTGGCATCTGCAGAAACCAAGACCACGAACAAATTCTAACATGATAAATGACACTCATTTCACAACTCTGTGGCTGAAATGACAAATTGTTACTGCAACTTATCATTCACATCAAATACTGTACTAAATATATCCTAGGGTCGGATACAAATATTAATCGTGACAACAAACTGAAATGAGCATTCTCAACCTTGCTTTGAAAGGAGATAAGGAGAACAAATTTAATTCAAGGAGATCAACAGAAACTAGGACATTCCACTCACAGAAATTCTTTAGAAATGACAAGTAGGAAAAGCTATTAAACACGACTCACTAACCCATTCCACAGGCAAGGAAGAATAATAGATCATTACCATCTACTCTTTTAGTAGAAGAACCTATTTTCAAAGAACACCAGTTGCTTTCCTATAATTACAAGTACCAAAATTTACTACAGTAGGTCTAGAATTGTTTCTAAAATTGGGTCACACAAAGTGGTGTCCATTCTTGCACTTATGCAAATCACAAACTGAAAAACGCACACAAAATTCACTTTCAAGAAAATACATACTATAAGAAGGAGGAGACCAAAGGCCAGGTCATCATCGTTCCAACATTATAAAATTGAGCGACAAATTCATCCAAGATATGTGACCATAATTAATATTCAAACTTTACACTGCTGCAATATTTAAGATAATCCAAAGAACCAAATCCAAATACACCTTGGTTAATTGGTAAATAAAATAGTTGCAATAGATTTGCATAATGAGGGCAGCCTAGTGTTTGCCTACAATGCTACAAGATGTACACACACACCTTGCTCTTTAATGCATTAGATGACCCTTGGCAGTTTTAATTTAATGGTATCGTACTAACGGTCATTGGAGCAATGAAACCATTGCTCGTTGAAACAGTAAGAGACTAAAAGCAACATAAACTCAGGCCTAGGGCAAGACATGACTGACAGGAAAAGAACGCCCAAAAGTAATTGGGTTACATCTAGTTGACAACTTTTAAATAAAATAACCCACAGCACTGGCACAATTACTTGGCCTGGGTCTTGTGCCTCTCACAGCAGCTATGGCAAAACCAGTTGAACAGTCATTAGTATTACAAATTAAAATTATTAAAAAAATAAAAATGAATAGCATCCTTAGAACATTAGCTATCATTCTCCCCGTCTGCTGCTCCTTCATAACAGTCTATCCATCATTTTCATAATTCTCTTTAGAAGACCAATTATAATGCACACAAAATAAGTAGAATAGAAATGGACAAATATTCTCTTGGCCAGTGAATCCATTACAACGTGCCCAATACAATACAATCAGCGTATGATTAAATTTGCAGAACCAGAACAATGCGAGCCAAAGTGTTTGCCCGAAAATTTAATTTAATGAAGAGAATGTTGAAATATGGAATGAGATAAACTGGGAAAAAACATTTGAGTACAACTACAATTAATTTAACTCAGGCTAAACCAAATAAAGCTAAGGAAACTTTTGTCATATGCAAGAAACTGCTAGAGCGTATGGCTCCAGTCTTCGAACAGGGGAATGGGAGGTGGAAGTTGTTGCCTTGATGTTGTGAAGCTTCTATCCTTTACAGTTGGTATTCTTTGGGTGCGACCAGAACTGCAAAAGATGAAATTACATAGTTAGGTACAAGTTAACAACACTGAGTGCAAATTAGAAAAACAAGAAGACTACCAACCAGCAAACTGGAATGCTTTCCTTGTTCTGGAATGGTGTTTTTCTTTTTCTCCAGACCATCAGAGGCGAAATAGTAATTCACATTGCATTGACAGAACCTAAAAGCCAAAACCAGTATCAAAAGCAATGAAAAGGTGCAACAACATATTACAAAAAAGATTTTAAAAAAATAAAGAGACCTACTTATACGAAGCTGATAAAAGATTAGAGGATAAAAATGTTGCAACATAGTCACAAGAGGATGGAGCAGACTGCGTAAATGAACTCATTGGTTGAAACAGGTTCGGCATTCTCATTCTCCACCTGATGAGGAATAAAAGAATTTGTTAGTTTCCACTTGCAAACAGAAATTGAAAGCAGAGACAGCACAAATCAGTTTCAGTGTCGCCACAATGCACGATGCAGGATTATAAAATAAATAAGGCCAACAACAAGCAACAGAAAATTAAAAGATGTGGTGGCCAGCATGCTAGCAATGCAAATCAGAAATAATTAACCATAGAAATATCAAAATGCAATGCAATTTACCAACTGTACTTTTCTTACCCTGATACCTGCCCTAGGCAAATTTAATGCAGGGAGACCTACAGGAACTCCGTCACTTCTCATTGAGAAAAAATTTCAAGTTGAGAGTCACCCTTCCCTCTGACTCACTAGGAAGGGACAGCAAACATGTTCATCATGTGCTACAAGAAATCACAGAGAACAAGGCTCACAATGACAAAATTATAAGCCAGCCGCCGGAGAAGCAAGTGACAGCAGAACTGCAGAAGATAAATTAGACAAGAGAGTTAGTAAAATGTAATCCAAACAATTATGTAACACTCAGTAAAAGAGGGAACTTACAGATGTAAGAGGCTTGTTGTTTCTTTCAGGGAGCACAGTTTCGAAGCCCAACTAATACAAACCATTGCATAGAAAGGAAACCTGAAACATCAGTGGAAGGTTCAATGCTATTCCTCACAAAATCTTAAACAATACATAATATTTAACGATGAGGAAGATGAAACCAACCTTCCAATGACATATCAATGAAATGATTTGTCGCTGTGGGAGTAAAATATTCCGGCTTCTTGATTGTTATTTACACCACAGGAAAACCTGAAGAAAAACAAAGAACAGATTCGTTAGTTTAAAAACCAAAGCTTAGAATGAAAAAAATAACATGTTTCAAACGCAATGAAAGATAAAAGGGACAAAAAATAAGATGTCCATAAAACAAAGGGATTCAGATACACTGAGACCACTCACAACTATTTGAGGGAGAATGAATCTAGCATAAATAGGCAGGCAAAACTCAAAACTCTAAAATCATTATGGTTGGCCAGCCACAGTTGCACACCACTTCCGTTCATCGTGACCATTGGTCTTGATAAAGAAGTAACAACGGTTTCGTTGAACTGACAAAAACTAATAACAGGCCAACACGGCAAACAATTAAATACACAATTTACCTTGAAGCATCAATCATCCTGGAGGCAATGAGGATCACGGCCCGATAAATGTGGCAGGTGACAAGCTCCAGGCCAGACCAGCAGCTAGGTCAGAAATGTGAAAATTACTGCGATATCTGTGAGGTTAGGATCCACTGGTGGCGGGACGCTGGGGCAGCGACAGATCGACAGGCTTCATGCTGCAGACCCTGGAGACCGTATTAATGGCCCTGCAACAAGAAAAACGGCTAAAGCTGATGCAATTGGCAAACAGGGAAAGACTGCAAGAAGAACAGGTTGCATGCGCCTTTCGCGGCGGGATTCATGGGCACGCGTAACACGTCAAGGGACGATTTTCGCCACAGACGGAGACTCACTACGTGAAGGGCAAGGCACTTGGAACGTAAACTCTAATGGGACAAACACTTGGACAAATCCGAAAATTTAAAAGCTGCACGGTGTTGTTGTCCAGCAGACAGAATGGCCGAAACCGAGAAAGACGCGTCGGTATGAGAATTATTAACGGGCGTACTAGGGGTGGGGGTAGGGGTGTGAGCTAGGTTATCAGACGGAAAGGAGGGGATGAAGAAAGTGCCGAGTCGGAATGGTTGCCTACCCCTCGGGCGCTACCGAGCGCGCAGCAAAGATTGCCTACCTATCGGGCGCTTTCGGGCGCGCAGCCTGGGCTGCTTAGCTAGAGAGCAAAGGACATGGGGGAGGTAACGTAACGAATGTTGAACGCTGCTCCGCTACCTACGACTTGCTGGTGCGGTGGCTGGACTGGCCACGCTCTGGGAAGACCAAGTCAAGACTGCGTCTGGCTCGAATTCTAAGGCTCCTCTCCGGGTCCCCCATCCGGTGTCCGGTGCCACCGCATGTCCCCGCTGAAAGTCGACGTCCGTCAGCTAGTGGGCGCTGTTCCCCTGAAACAGGCAAGAGTTCTGAAAGCATCGCAGGAGAGTAACTAACTGGACCGAGCAGCCAACACAAAAGTGCTCGACGTCAGGGGAAGAGTAAAGCCGTTTCTCTTTGCACGGTATTCGAACCCCAGACTGCAGTGTAGTGGCATTTTGCAGTCCGCGGTTCAGAGGCCGTCCGCGCAGAGAAACAGAAACCCCTTTTTACCCCGGTCTTCCCTGCTGGGCCGGCTGCTATGCCCCCATTGCACCCAGCGCGCGGGTGCATTCAGGGTGCATAATGCACGCAGGCCCAGTTAGTGCGACATCGCTTCGAAGTAAGCCTCGTGTGAGGCGTGCATAGCGGAGCAAGCAATCGGCGCATCGGAAGCGGTTTACCTTTGTTGCGGCGCAGACGGATCGAGTCGGATCGAGTGTGGTCGGAGGGGACGTCGCGTGCGTAATAGCGAGATGCCACAAAGTGCGAGGTAGTACGCACGGTGAGACTCACCTGGACTCACCAACGCACCGCGAGCCCCCGAGCCGTAGCCAGGCCCTCGGTGTGTCGAAGGGCTGGCCTAGCCCGGGGGCGCGAACTCGGCGCGCAGGGAGAGGAGTGCCCATGCGTTTTAACCACACCTGCCACTTGTACATTGCTCCCCAAAGATACACAGGGGAGGAGATGGGCTACTTAACAATTAGATCATGCCGAGACTGCAACAATAAAGTCCGCTGCGCGCACCGCACGCACGCACGCATGCTGCTGCACCAGGACACAACACCTCACCGCCAACGGGGTTGGCGGTGACGGTCTTCTACGCCAGCGCCGAAGCGCCGAGCTCATCTCGGGGCGCACTTGCGATGCTGATGGACTTCCCCCGCTCTTCGCGACAACGCCCTGCGCGGTCCGGGTGACGGAGCAGGACGGGTCCGGCGGGGCGTCGAACACCATCACCTTCCCGTCGAAGGGGCTGCGTTACCGATCACGGCCTACTGGTGCAGCAACTTAGAGAGACGGCATGGTGACCACAGCGCAGAGAGCACCTCGTGCTGGGGGAAAACGCCGCGCCCTCCAGCCGAGGAGTGCGTTGACGCCCTTCTCTAGCACGGCCTGCACGGCCACGTCAGTGCGCCGTCGACCGCGCAAGTAGTTGGTGCCTCTGGGCAGCAGGGCCACAGCACGCCGTCGTTTACTGCGTGGGTTGGGTTAGCGAATGACGGCGACGGAGAGCACACCAGACGTCTGTACGTCAGGGGACTTCCCTCTGGATCCGCGATTACCTTCACCTGTCTGCGGCCACGCCCGCGACAGCCCAGCAGGGGCGCCACTGCCACTACCGCCGTGCGTCCGGAGAGCGTGTCGACGACGACATCGCCTCTGGAGCACGGTCTGGGCCAAGTCGGGTACCCGGGGGAGCTCAGCGCGACCGCGGAGAGCGCCGCGCACAGCTGCACAGCGACGCCGTGGCTCGCTGCAGCGGGGACCACGACGACGGCGCCCCTCCTGGAGTACGGCTTTGGTCGGATCGTCGAGCATCGTACCCGTCGACGCGCCGTAGTCCGCGAGCGACTGCCGCAGCGCCACAGCACTCCCTGAAGGGACGACGCAAGACTGATTTTGCTGCCGCAGCAGGGCTGGGGACCCGTACCGTGGCCGTGGCCTGCGCAAAGGAACGACACTACCGCGGCCGCCAGCCGCACCGGTCTCGGGAACCTGTTGTGAAAGCCCGCGATACGATGGGCCACTTCGGTGGGTCGAAGTGCTACAAAAGTTGTTTTGGATGCCCGGTACGATGGACCGTATGAGGCAAAGTCGATTCTACGTCGGTGGGTCGAAGTGATACAAAAGTTGTTTTGGTTGCCCGGCACGATGAGGCAAAGAAAAAAGTCGACGCATGTTGCCAAGAGAATGACAGACCCAGAGCGCGCCCCAGACGCCGCCGCTTTCGACAGCCGCACCGTGGCCTTGGCGGCGACACCGTGATGGACCGCGTTCCGGAGCATGATGAAGACAAAGCTGGAGTGACACTGGACTTCCCCCGAGAGTCCCCGACGGCCACCACCTCGGACCAGCACGGTCTCGGAGGCAAGAGCACAGTTCTTGAGGCAAGGCAGCGCGGCCGAAGTGAGTTTACCTGGTGTGCCCTGGTTCCCCGGCCTCGGAGTCCACAACGGCCAAGCTCTCCGAGCACGGCCTCCGCGGCACGAAGCAATGGCCCTAGTAGTACCCGGCAGTCACCGAGTCCACGACGGCGACCCTCTCGCCGGGCCGCGGGGTGTCCTCGGGAGGTGCCTACACTGGTAAAACAAAGGCATAAAAATTACGCCCTTTAGGGCATAAATACTCTTTTACGCCCTTCCCAAGGGCATAAATCGTTTTATGCCCTTGGGAAGGGCGTAAATGGTATAGGCATTTCAAGCAAAATTTTAATGCCCTCCCCAAAGGCATAAACAATTTGTGCCCTTTATGGGCGAAAATCGCTTACGCCCTTACAGGGCATAATTTTAATGCCTTTGTTTCACCAGTGTAGTGCGTGTCTCATCGGTTCTACAGCGAGGTGCACGACACGGCCTCGGTGTGGCGAGCTGCGAGGACACCTAAAGCAAGGACCACGTTGAGGGGTACTACGTCGAGACCCTCGACCTTCGCCACTTTACCACGCGCGCGTCCTCGGGCTGACGGCAAGCCGCGCTGCGGTGCATCACTGCCGCACTTCCCCCGCGCATCTTTCTTGGGTTTCTCGGCTGTCGCACACAGTCGCTCTGAATTTCAGTCACACTTTTGCCCAGTCCCTTTGGCTCGGCGTAAAAGCTATGCCTTGGGTACCCATGCCGCCATACCATTCGCTGCCAACTGCAGGCCGTCGGTCACCACCCGCGGTCACTTCCAGACAACGACGGCGTTGTTTGCACGTTTTGTAACTACCTCCAAGTTTGGAGGTGAATTCTTTGGAGGCAATGAAGCGGCCAAAAAAGTAGAAGTGTTTTTTCCTTACGTTTTGCTGCTTCTAAAACTACCTCCAAACTTTAGAGGTGAATACTTTGGAGGTAATTTAACACCTCTGTGACTGGAGGTAATATCGCTTTCGTGTTTGGAGGTAATTTTCACCTCACTTGAAACCATCTTCAGTACCTCCAAACTTTGGAGGTCAATTTTTTGGAGGTATTTTCTTTCCGTATTTTTTGGAGGCAATAATTTGGAGGTAAAAAAAAATCGCAATGTTTAATTGGAGGTAGTTTTTTTGGAGGTAGTCGGCCCCACCCAGTGCGATTGGTGTCGATGACTTTTAAGGAGATTCTTTTGCGTCGTGCTACGTGAAATGCCGAAAACACGAAAAGTCAAAGTCGAATTTCGCGTTCCTATTGAAGCAGAGGACCGGTTTAGAGCGTGCCCTTGCGATCCCGCATAGTCCCAGTGCGATTGGCGACGATGACTTTTGAGGAGATTCTTTAGCGTCGTGCTACGTGAAGTGCCGAAAACACAAAAAGTCAAAGTCGAATTTCGCGTTCCTATTGAAGCAGAGGACCGATTTAGAGCTTGCCCTTGCGATCCCGCATAGTCCAAGTGCGGTTGGCGACAATAACTCTTGAGGAGATTATCTAGCGTCGTGCAACGTGAAGTGCCGATAACACGGAAGGTCAAAGTCGAATTTCGCGTTCCTATTGAAGCAGAGGACCGATTTAGAGCGTGCCCTTGCGTTCCCGCACAGTCCCAGTGCGATTGGTGTCGATGACTTCTGAGGAGATCCTTTAGCGTCGTGCTACGTGAAGTGCCGAAAACACGCAAAGTCAAAGTCGAATTTCGCGTTCCTATTGGAGCAGAGGACCGATTAAGAGCTTGCCGTTTCGATCCCGGCTAGTCCCAGTGCGACTGGCGACGATGACTTTTGAGGAGAGTCTTTTGCGTCGTGCTACGTGAAATGCCGAAAACACGAAAAGTCAAAGTCGAATTTCGCGTTCCTATTGAAGCAGAGGACCGATTTAGAGCGTGCCTTTGCTATCCCGCAGAGTCCCTGTGCGGTTAGTGTCGGTGACTTTTTAGGAGATCCTTCAGCGTCGTGCTACGTGGAGTGCCGAAAACACGGAAAGTCAAAGTCGAATTTCGCGTTCCTATTGAAGCAGAGGACCGGTTTAGAGCGTGCCCTTGCGATCCCGCATAGTCCCAGTGCGATTGGCGACGATGACTTCTGAGGAGATTCTTTAGCATCGTGCTACGTGAAGTGCCGAAAACACGGAAAGTCAAAGTCGATTTTCGCGTTCCTATTGAAGCAGAGGACCGATTTAGAGCGTGCATTTGCTATCCCGCATTGTCCCAGTGCGATTGGCGATGATGACTTTTGAGGAGATTCTTTTGCGTCGTGCTACGTGAAATGCCGAAAACACGAAAAGTCAAAGTCGAATTTCGCGTTCCTATTGAAGCAGAGGACCGGTTTAGAGCGTGCCTTTGCTATCGCGCAGTGTCCCAGTGCGATTGGCGACGATGACTTTTAAGGAGATTCTTTTGCGTCGTGCTACGTGAAATGCCGAAAACACGAAAAGTCAAAGTCGAATTTCGCGTTCCTTTTGAAGCAGAGGACCGATTAAGAGCGTGCCCTTGCGATCCCGCACAGTCCCAGTGCGGTTGGCGACGATGCCTTTGAGGAGATTCTTTAGCGTCGTGCTACGTAAAGTGCCGAAAACACGAAAAGTCAAAGTCGAATTTCGCGTTCCTATTGAAGCAGAGGACCGGTTTAGAGCGTGCCCTTGCGATCCCGCATAGTTCCAGTGCGATTGGCGACGATGACTTTTGAGGAGATTCTTTAGCGTCGTGCTACGTGAAGTGCCGAAAACACGGAAGGTCAAAGTCGAATTTCGCGTTTCTATTAAAGCAGAGGACCGATTTAGAGCGTGCATTTGCTATCCCGCATTGTCCCAGTGCGATTGGCGACGATGACTTTTGAGGAGATTCTTTAGCGTCGTGCTACGTGGAGTGCCGAAAACACGGAAAGTCAAAGTCGAATTTCGCGTTCCTATTGAAGCAGAGGACCGATTTAGAGCGTGCATTTGCTATCCCGCATTGTCCCAGTGCGATTGGCGACGATGACTTATGAGGAGATTCTTTTGCGTCGTGCTACGTGAAATGCCGAAAACACGAAAAGTCAAAGTCGAATTTCGCGTTCCTATTGAAGCAGAGGACCGATTTAGAGCGTGCCTTTGCTATCCCGCAGAGTCACAGTGCGATTGGTGTCGATGACTTTTGAGGAGATTCTTTAGCATCGTGCTACGTGAAGTGCCGAAAACACGGAAAGTCAAAGTCGATTTTCGCGTTCCTATTGAAGCAGAGGACCGATTTAGAGCGTGCATTTGCTATCCCGCATTGTCCCAGTGCGATTGGCGACGATGACTTTTGAGGAGATTCTTTTGCGTCGTGCTACGTGAAATGCCGAAAACACGAAAAGTCAAAGTCGAACTTCGCGTTCCTATTGAAGCGGAGGACCGATTTAGAGCGTGCCCTTGCAATCCAGCATAGTACCAGTGCGATTGGCGACGATGACTTTTGAGGAGATTCTTTAGCGTCGTGCTACGTAAAGTGCCGAAAACACGAAAAGTCAAATTCGAATTTCGCGTTTCTATTGAAGCAAAGGACCGATTTAGAGCGTGCCCTTGCAATCCAGCATAGTACCAGTGCGATTGGCGACGATGACTTTTGAGGAGATTCTTTAGCATCGTGCTACGTGAAGTGCCGAAAACACGGAAAGTCAAAGTCGATTTTCGCTTTCCTATTGAAGCAGAGGACCGATTTAGAGCGTGCATCCCGGGTGGAAGGATCTGCAGTTAAAACTATATGACAAAACAGGAGTTTTTCTGTTGTAAAATGTATTGTTTTAAGTAAAAAATAAAATAAAAAAATAAGAAGTTAAAAGTAACTTTTAAGAGAAAAAAATTGCAGTTTAACTGTAGTCAACTGCAGTAAAACTGCAGTTTAACTATGCAAAAACTACCAGTTATTTGGAACAACTATAGTTTCTCCCTCATTTTCGTGCTAGTTAAACTGCAGTCAAACTGCAGTTCAACCTTAGTTTCGAACAACTTAAAAGCCATTTGAAATAATAGAGCATTCCAGTCGTCGCCGATCGAAGAACATAAAGAAGAACAAAACCGGAAGCCGGGAAGAAACGGAGTAGGTATCAAGCCCGGTTTCAACGAGAAATGTCGACAAATATTTTTATTTCCTGAGTCAAAAAGTGTTTGAAACAAACGAAAGTGCTTTTGAAAGAGATTCGACACAGAAAACTCAGAAACTAGCCCACTCAGAGACGTTTGGGAGGTTATGTTGCCGGGGCCAGTTCCGGCTTTGTTCTTCTTCTTGTTCTTCGATCGGTGACGACTAGAATACTCTATTAGAAAGAGAGTAGTAAGGTTTCAGTTTCCGAAAAGAGAGTGAAAATTCAAAATAGGGCCTCAGCCCTGTTTTCAAGTTGCCACATCAGGTCAGGTTTCCAACCTTAAGTGTTAGTGAGTGAAGGCACCTCCTCTCGGAGATGATCACTCGTCAAAAATATACTTCGCATCGAAGACTGATGCACTTCGGGGTACAGCGATCGGAGCCTAACCAAACGACGACCCGTAGCCGTACGCGAGAGGAAAGTTGTACTCAAAGTTATTTCCCTAATATTCCACCTATCGAGGTCAATCCTTTTGTGGTAGAGTCATAGCATCTCAAATATTTACCCTGCACAGAGTTTGATTCAAAAATATTCCTCTGATCGGCTGCAAGAACACTTTTAACTCGAAGAGGTAAATGGTGCGACACTAGCGCCACCTAGCGGATGATGCACTAAGTGTCCATTTTTGCGGTAGTCAATATGTTTTGCTCCAACTTCACTCAACGAAAGTGTTATTTAATACTACTAGCATGTAATATTATGTTTATTTTAAAGAGGGTATATGAAGGACTTAACAGAATTACTTTGATTTAGATTTAATTAAAAAAATTCAAAACTAAGAATTTTTCTACATCTGTTAAACAACAAGCAATTTTAGAGTAATCCTTTGTAAAGTTTTGTAGTCCTCTTCATGACAAACTTGCATTTTATGACCAATTTTAATTTTTAACTGTCATTATAAAAAATGTAAGCGCAAAATATTTTGGGCCTTTGCGACAAGTCAGTTTACGCAAACTTGTCGCAGACTTTGGGTCACTTCGTCTCTTTAGGGAGGCTAACTTTAAAAAAGGGGAAACTTGCATAAATTTTTGAACAGCGAACAACTATACCATTTAAAGTAAATGTATTAGGTATAAACTGTAAACGTTTGGTTTAAACCTGATACTTTTTTTTGAAGGGAGACGACAAAAAATTCAACGTAAACCTCAACTGCTTTAAAAGCAATGAAGCAGCCACTGTAATTCTGAGTTCCCCTAGTGGTATGTAACTTTTACTTGATGCAACTAGAAGATTGCATAAGAAGTATGGAAACGTACTAGTTTTGAGACAAAACTATCAACGTTAGTATGTCGATAAGAGAATATATTTAAAATACATACTAAGTACGGAAACAAACTAGATGAGAGACAGTTTTTGAATATTTATTTTCAGCAGCAGCTTTACTTCCAGAAATGGATTTTAAGTTAATTGTAACTGAAACTTAAACTGAACCTCTAACTGAACTTCAAATCGACACTAAAATTACATTGTGAACTGACAGAAAACTACAATTTCAACTGCAAAGTGGAATTGTGTTTAGTCTTCAGTTTCTTTTCAAAACAAACTTTGGTTCGGGAACTGCAGTTTTGGCACTGTAGTTGAAACTACAGTTTAACTAAAGATCCTTCCACCCGGGATTTGCTATCCCGCATTGTCCCAGTGCGATTGGCGATGATGACTTTTGAGGAGATTCTTTTGCGTCGTGCTACGTGAAATGCCGAAAACACGAAAAGTCAAAGTCGAATTTCGCGTTCCTATTGAAGCAGAGGCCCGGTTTAGAGCGTGCCTTTGCTATCGCGCAGTGTCCCAGTGCGATTGGCGACGATGACTTTTAAGGAGATTCTTTTGCGTCGTGCTACGTGAAATGCCGAAAACACGAAAAGTCAAAGTCGAATTTCGCGTTCCTTTTGAAGCAGAGGACCGATTAAGAGCGTGCCCTTGCGATCCCGCATAGTCCTAGTGCGATTGGCGACGATGACTTTTGAGGAGATTCTTTAGTCGTCCCACGTGAAGTGCCGAAAACAGGGAAAAGTCAAAGTCGATTTCGCGTTCCTATTGAAGCAGGGGACCGTTTTAGAGCGTGCTTTGCATCCCGCATGTCCCAGTGCGATTGGCGACGATGACTTTTGAGGAGATTTTTTTGCGTCGTGCTACGTAAAATGCCGAAAACACGAAAAGTCAAAGTCGAACTTCGCTTTCCCTATTGAAGCGGAAAACCGATTTAGAGCGTGCCCTTGAAATCCGCATAGTCCAGTGCGATTGGCGACGATGACTTTTGAGGAGATTCTTTAGCGTCGTGCTACGTAAAGTGCCGAAAACACGAAAAGTCAAATTCAAATTTTCGCGTTTCTATTGA
Source organism: Thrips palmi (assembly GCF_012932325.1). Taxonomy (NCBI): domain Eukaryota; kingdom Metazoa; phylum Arthropoda; class Insecta; order Thysanoptera; family Thripidae; genus Thrips; species Thrips palmi. The sequence continues at coordinate 399,498 of NW_023144625.1, read as the reverse complement.
AGCAAAGGACCGATTTAGAGCGTGCCCTTGCAATCCGCATAGTCCAGTGCGATTGGCGACGATGACTTTTGAGGAGATTCTTTAGCTCGTGCTACGTGAAGTGCCGAAAACAGGGAAAGTCAAAGTCGATTTTCGCTTCCTATTGAAGCAGAGGACCGATTTAGAGCGTGCTTTGCATCCCGCTTTGTCCCAGTGCGATTGGCGAGATGATTTTTGAGGAGATTTTTTTGCGTCGTGCTACGTAAAATGCCGAAAACACGAAAAGTCAAAGTCGAATTTCGCGTTCCTATTGAAGCAGAGGCCCGGGTTTAGAGCGTGCCTTTGCTATCGCGCATGTCCCAGTGCGATTGGCGACGATGACTTTTAAGGAGATTCTTTTGCGTCGTGCTACGTGAATGCCGAAAACACGAAAAGTCAAAGTCGAATTTCGCGTTCCTTTGAAGCAGAGGACCGATTAAGAGCGTGCCCTTGCGATCCCGCATAGTCCTAGTGCGATTGGCGACGATGACTTTTGAGGAGATTCTTTAGCTCGTCCCACGTGAAGTGCCGAAAACAGGGAAAAGTCAAAGTCGATTTTCGCGTTCCTATTGAAGCAGAGGACCTTTTAGAGCGTGCATTTGATCCCGCTTTGTCCCAGTGCGATTGGCGACGATGATTTTTGAGAAGATTTTTTTGCGTCGTGCTACGTGAAATGCCAAAAACACGAAAAGTCAAAGTCGAATTTCGCGTTCCTATTGAAGCGGAGGACCGATTTAGAGCGTGCCCTTGCAACCCCGCATAGTCCCAGTGCGATTGGCGACGATGACTTTTGAGGAGATTCTTTAGCGTCGTGCTACGTAAAGTGCCGAAAACACGAAAAGTAAAATTTCGAATTTCGCGTTTCTATTGAAGAAAAGGACCGTTTTAGAGCGTGCCCTTGAAACCAGCATAGTACCAGTGCGATTGGCGACGATGACTTTGAGGAGATTCTTTAGCTCGTGCTACGTGAAGTGCCGAAAACAGGGAAAGTCAAAGTCGATTTCGTTTTTCCTATTGAAGCAGAGGACCGATTTAGAGCGTGCTTTGCTATCCCGCATGTCCAGTGCGATTGGCGAGATGATTTTTGAGGAGATTCTTTTGCGTCGTGCTACGTGAAATGCCAAAAACACAAAAAGTCAAAGTCAAATTTTCGCGTTCCTATTGAAGCAGAGGCCCGGCTTAGAGCGTCCCTTTTGCTATCGCGCAGTGTCCCAGTGCGATTGGCGACGATGATTTTTAAGGAGATTCTTTTGCGTCGTGCTACGTGAAATGCCGAAAACACGAAAAGTCAAAGTCAAATTTTTCCGTTCCTTTGAAGCAGAGGACCGATTAGAGCGTGCCCTTGCGACCCCGCAAGTCCCAGTGCGGTTGGCGACGATGCTTTGAGGAGATTCTTTAGCGTCGTGCTACGTAAAGTGCCGAAAACACGAAAAGTCAAAGTCGAATTTCGCGTTCCTATTGAAGCAGAGGCCCGGGTTTAGAGCGTGCCCTTGCGATCCCGCATAGTCCAGTGCGATTGGCGACGATGACTTTTGAGGAGATTCTTTAGCGTCGTGCTACGTGAAGGCCGAAAACACAAAAAGTCAAAGTCGAATTTCGCTTTTCTATTGAAGCAGAGGACCGATTTAGAGCGTCCCTTGCACCCGCATGTCCCAGTGCGTTTGGCGACGATGACTTTTGAGGAGATTCTTTAGCGTCGTGCTACGGGGAGTGCCGAAAACAGGGAAAAGTCAAAGTCGAATTTCGCGTTCCTATTGAAGCAGAGGACCGTTTTAAAGGGGGCCCTTGCATCCCGCTTTGTCCCAGTGCGATTGGCGACGATGACTTTGAGGAGATTCTTTGCGTCGTGCTACGTGAAATGCCGAAAACACGAAAAGTCAAAGTCGAATTTCGCTTTCCCATTGAAGCAGAGGACCGATTTAGAGCGTCCCCTTGCGATCCCGATAGTCCCAGTGCGATTGGGACGATGATTTTTGAGGAGACCCTTTAGCGTCGTGCTACGTGAAGTGCCGAAAACACGAAAGTCAAAGTCAAATTTTCGCGTTCCTATTGAAGCAGAGGACCGATTTAGAGCGTGCCCTTGCGATCCCGCATAGTCCCAGTGCGATTGGCGACGATGACTTTTGAGGAGATTTTTAGCGTCGTGCTACGTGAAGTGCCGAAAACACGGAAAGTCAAAGTAAATTTCGCGTTCCTATTGAAGCAAGGCCCGTTTAGAGCGTGCCCTTGCGATCCCGCATAGCCCCAGTGCGATTGGCGACGATGACTTTTGAGGAGATTCTTTAGCTCGTGCACGTGAAGTGCCAAAAACACGGAAAGTCAAAGTCGATTTTCGCGTTCCTATTGAAGCAGAGGACCGATTTAGAGCGTGCTTTGCATCCCGCATAGTCCCAGTGCGATTGGCGACGATGACTTTTGAGGAGATTTTTTTGCGTCGTGCTACGTAAAAGCCGAAAACACGAAAAGTCAAAGTCGAATTTCGCGTTCCTATTGAAGGAGGACCGATTTAGAGCGTCCCCTTGCATCCGCATACCCCCAGTGCGATTGGCGACGATGACTTTTGAGGAGATTCTTAGCGTCGTGCTACGTGAAGTGCCGAAAACAGGGAAAGTCAAAGTCGTTTTTCGCTTTCCCTATTGAAGCAGAGGACCGTTTTAGAGCGTCCCCTTGCTATCCCGCGTCCCAGTGCGATTGGCGACGATGACTTTTGAGGAGATTCTTTGCGTCGTGCTACGTGAAATGCCGAAAACACGAAAAGTCAAAGTCAAATTCGCGTTCCTATTGAAGGGGAGGACCGTTTTAGAGCGTGCCCTTGCAATCCGCATAGTCCAGTGCGTTTGGCGACGATGACTTTTGAGGAGATTCTTTAGCGTCGTGCTACGTAAAGTGCCGAAAACACGAAAGTAAAATTCGAATTTCGCGTTTCTATTGAAGAAAAGGACCGATTTAGAGCGTGCCCTTGCAATCCGCATAGTCCAGTGCGATTGGCGACGATGACTTTTGAGGAGATTTTAGCTCGTGCTACGTGAAGTGCCGAAAAACGGAAAGTCAAAGTCGATTTCGCTTTCCTATTGAAGCAGAGGACCGTTTTAGAGCGTGCTTTGCATCCGCATGTCCCAGGCGATTGGCGACGATGATTTTTGAGGAGAGTTTTTTGCGTCGTGCTACGTGAAGTCCCAAAAACACGAAAAGTCAAAGTCGAATTTCGCGTTCCTATTGAAGCAGAGGACCGGTTTAGAGCGTGCCCTGCGATCCGCATAGTCCCAGTGCGATTGGCGACGATGACTTTTAAGGAGATTCTTTAGCGTCGTGCTACGTGAAGTGCCGAAAACACGAAAAGTCAAAGTCGAATTTCGCGTTCCTATTGAAGCAGAGGACCGATTTAGAGCGTGCCCTTGCGATCCCGCATAGTCCCAGTGCGTTTAGCGACGATGACTTTTGAAGAGATTTTTTGCGTCGTTTACGTGAAGTGCAAACACGGAAAGTCAAAGTCGAATTTTTTTTTGAACAGAGGACCGATTTAGAGCGTCCCCTTGCGATCCAGCATAGCCCCAGTGCGATTGGCGACGATGATTTTTGAGGAGAGTCTTTAGCGTCGTGCTACGTGAAGTGCCGAAAACAGGGAAAAATCAAAGTCGTTTTTCCTTTCCCTTTTGAAGCAGAGGCCCGTTTTAGAGCGTGCCCTTGCGACCCCGCACAGTCCAGTGCGTTGGCGACGATGACTTTGAGGAGATTCTTTAGCGTCGTGCTACGTAAAGTGCCGAAACACGAAAAGTCAAAGTCGAATTTCGCTTTCCTATTGAAGCAGAGACGATTTAGAGCGTGCCCTTGCGCCCCGCATTGTCCCAGGGCGATTGGCGACGATGACTTTTAGGAGATTCTTTGCGTCGTGCAGTGAAATGCCGAAAACACGAAAAGTAAAAGCGAATTTCGCGTTCCTATTGAAGCAGAGGACCGATTTAGAGCGTGCCTTTGCATCCCGCAGAGTCCCTGTGCGATTAGGCGGTGACTTTTGAGAAGATTTTTTAGCGTCGTGCTACGTGAAGTGCCGAAAACACGCAAAGTAAAAGTCGAATTCAGGGCGAAGCGGAAAAAGGGGAAAATCGACTTATCCCGAAATGGGGTTTCATTACCATCCGAAAGAGCGTGATCTTGCGCATCGTTTGCAATAGTCTGTTTGATTTAGTGATTTAGTTTGGGCTCACAAACCAATTTAAAAAGGGGATAAGTGGAGTTATCTTGTAGAGTAAAAACCCCACTTAGGGGTATGTCGACTTAACAGCATGGATTGAGGGCCCTGTAGTTAAGTCGACTTTCTCGTTTTTTCCCCACGCTGCATGGAGACAAGTCGACTTAACTCCTTGGACGACAAAAAAACGGCAAAGGGGGGTAAGTCGATGACACAACCCCAGGAAAGTAAAAAAAGCACGCCCCGTACCAAATTTGACACTTTTACGAAGCTTTTTAGATTCCTCGCATGCAGATCTTATAGAACGATTTATTTCGTCAAATGTTGCGTTTTGTAGATATAGCAAGATTCTGACTTATCTCGTTTGGACGCGGCTGTCCAAACGAGACAAGTTACTTTTCTCATTGCACATTACACCCTCCACGAGTTAAATCGACTTATCTTAGTCCTGAGAGCACTTGGCGCTATGTTTACTTATCCTCTGCATACTTAAGCGCTGTGCGGGTTAAGTCAACCTAGAACAATGTCGACTTGTTATCTATCGTTTGGGACAGACGGACGCTCCTGTCATGCAAGAGAGAGACGTCGTTTCCGATTCTGGCTCTGAGTCCCAAAGGGGCCGGCTTCGATTCCCCGGGAGAAAAAAAAGGTTTTCTTTTTGTTGTAAACATTCATCTGTGGCCTTGCAAACTTTATTCCCGCAACAATGAGGCGTACCGAACGATTTGGTGACGATTGCTAATGGCAATTGCCGAAGCAAGCTGGTCGGTGGCTAAACCCTTCCCCCGGTTTGATTCGGGTTTGGTCGATGCAAGACTCAGCTCATAGAACGAATTCTTCCTAGGAAGAAGTAAGGAAAATAGTTACGATTCTTTAAAATGGCCGATCAGGTATTTTTAGAACGAAAACGGAGGTTTGGAGTTTGAAAGTAGCGTAAAGAGGACACGTTTGTTTTTTTTTTTTTTTTAAATTTTTATGGCGGGTTTGGTGGTTTCAACCGACTCGGGTAGCTGTGTCTCTGCCCCCGCTCATAGAGCTCATTTAGAAAATTGCATTTTTTTTCAGCAAATTCGACTTAAAAAAAAAAAAAAAAAAAAAAACAATCACCCGGGGGATGTGGCCTCTCCAGTCCCTACCGAGCCCCGTTTAGGGGCTTTTACTTTTTCCCCCACAGTAAAAACGGAACCGATTTTCCCAGGAATCTCTGGAAATCGTTATGTCTTCACCATAGGCTTCCTGGGAAAACCAGGTTCCGTGTTACCGTGCAGCAGCCAGGCGCGGACGGAACGCGACACCAAGTGCAGAATAAGCAGATGTCGAGGGCCGAGTGCGGGCGCTGGCCAATAAAAAGGGGCTGTCGGTGGGTTTTGGGCAGGACTTTCTGTATACCCCAAATTTTGTTAGTTCACGGTCACAATCTGCGGTCATCGCTGGATTCAAAAAGGGTTTACACGTCGGGTCATTTTAGTCAATTTTGAACCCACGACACATTAACATTAAACTCTGCTGAATTTTACACAAAAAGTGTCACAATTTCCCAATTCTGCGTTAAAGACAGCACTGCGAAATTTTCCCATAAAAAAAAAGGAAAAATCATGTAGTTATTCCTAAACTTCAGCAAAGAGATCTCCGTAAAGGAAAACTCTGGGCTTCGGAGAGTTTCGGAATTTGGAACCCGAAAGCCTGCTTCTCTATCAGCACTGTAAAAAATAGTGGTAAATTTTTTCTTCCCATTCCGGAGTAAATTCCCTCGTGGTCAGGGATAGCTTCCGCCGATACATGTATGGAGAAAAGTGTTTACGTGTCCACCCGGGGAAAATTTTCATTGCCATTGAATAAGTAAATTTACTCTGTGGATAGGTAAGTTCTTATTCACGTTCATGATAGAAAATCACTCATTCCATTACGCTGTGAATATCTGCGTTTGGATGTGCGAAACATCTTCCTCGATCCAAGGGGGAAATTTACGCACGCGTGGACC
>NW_023144625.1:366992-392810 GCF_012932325.1 Thrips palmi | reverse complement strand
GTGGGGAAAAAAACGAGAAAGTCGACTTAACTACAGGGCCTCTCAATCCATGCTGTTAAGTCGAATACCTCCTAAGGGGGGTTATTACTCTACAAGATAACCCCACTTACCCCCTTTTTTCAATTGGCTTGTGAGCCCAAACTATAATCACTAAAATCAAACAGACTATTGCAAACGATGCGCAAGATCACGCTCTTTCGGATGGTAATAAAAACCCCCATTTCGGGATAAGTCGATTTATCCCCTTTTTCCGCTTCGCCACTGAAATAATCCGGTGGTGCAAATCCCGTGGGTCGCACAAGGGCTGCTGCAGGTGCTCATGGTTTACATGAGCGGGAGGGGGATTTCCGCCATTATTGGTGCTAGCGGGGCACATAAGGGTATTTTGGAATCGGGGCGACGAGACAAGATGAATGGACCTGGTCCCGCCCCCATCGGCCGCTTTTACAAGTGGCCGGATCAGGATCTTCAAAAAGGGGGTCGACCGACTAAAAAAATTATTGCAGTTTTCGTTTGGGTCTCAGCAAGACCTTTCAACGAGGGGTCGGAAAGGGGGTCCAGGAGCCCGACTTCATCTATTAGTCACATCAGGATCTTAAAAAAAGGGGGGGTCGACCGACTGAAAATTTTATTTAAGTTTTGGATGGGTTTGGCAAGACCTCTTCAACGAGGGGTGGGAAAGGGGGGGTCCAGGAGCCCGCCTTCATGAGTTAGGGGAAAAAAAGTGCGACGGACTCGTTTTGCGCTCCTGCTGTGCCTCTATTGCAAGGAGTTGCAGTAGCATGGCAAATATGGGTTTTTTGGAATGAGGGCGAAGAGACAAATGAAACGGGGATATTCTAAGGACAGTTGGAGTGCATATTGTGAATAGAAGGGCGGGCCTGAGTCACGATGGTTCATCGATAACTTTGCTTTACCCGCTCACGATGATGCGAGCGGGCCGAAGGCTCGGGCCCTTTGACTGGCCAAGTTGGGTTGATGCGAGGGCCCAAGGCCCGAGAAAAGGGCCCCCGGGAGGCCAAACGGGCCGGCCCCCCGTCGAACCGAGTTGCCGGCGCAGCGAAGCGGAGCTGGCAACTCGGTTCGACGGAAGGGCGGGCCGTAGCTTGTTCGACTTATCCCCTTTTTCCGCTTCGCCACTGAATTTCGCATTCCTATTGACGCAGAGGAACGATTTAGAGCTTGCCCTTGCGATCCCGCATAGTCCCAGTGCGATTGGCGACGATGACTTCTGAGGAGATTCTTTAGCGTCGTGCTACGTGAAGTGCCGAAACACGGAAAGTCAAAGTCGAATTTCGCGTTTCCCATTAAGCAGAGGACCCATTTTGAGCGTGCCCTTTCGATCCCGCACAGTTCAGTGCGATTGGCGACGATGACTTTTTAGGGGATTTTTAGCGTCGTGCTACGTGGAGTGCCAAAAACACGGAAAATCAAAATCGAATTTCGTGTTTCCCGTTAAAGCAGAGGACCGATTTAGAGCGTGCCTTTGCTATCCCGCAGTGTCCCAGTGCGATTGGCGACGGTGACTTCTGAGGAGATTCTTTAGCGTCGTGCTACGTGAAGTGCCGAAAACACGGAAAGTCAAAGTCGAATTTCGCGTTCCTATTGAAGCAGAGGACCGATTTAGAGCGTGCCCTTGCGAATCAGCATAGTCCCAGTGCGTTTGGCGACGATGACTTTTGAGGAGATTTTTTAGCTCGTGCTACGTGAAGTGCCAAAAAACCGAAAGTCAAAGTCGAATTTCGCGTTCCTATTGAAGCAGAGACCTTTTAGAGCGTCCCCTTGCGACCCCGCATAGTCCGTGCGATTGGCGACGATGATTTTTGAGGAGATTCTTTAGCGTCGTGCTACGGGGATGCCAAAAAACACGGAAAGTCAAAGTCAAATTTTGGGTTTTCCCTTTAAAGCAGAGGACCGATTTAGAGCGTGCTTTGCCCCCGCAGGCCCCAGTGCGATTGGGACGATGATTTTTAAGGAGATTTTTTTGCTCGTGCTACGTAAAATGCCGAAACCGAAAAGTCAAAGTCGAATTTCGCGTTCCTATGAAGCAGAGACCAATTTAGAGCGTGCCCTTGCGACCCCGCATAGTCTCAGTGCGATTGGCGACGATGACTTTTAAGGAGATTCTTTAGCGTCGTGCTACGTGGAGTGCCAAAAACACGGAAAGTCAAAGTCGAATTTCGTGTTCCTGTTAAAGCAGAGGACCGATTTAGAGCGTGCCTTTGCTATCCCGCAGTGTCCCAGTGCGATTGGCGACGATGACTTTTAAGGAGATTCTTTTGCGTCGTGCTACGTGAAATGCCGAAAACACGAAAAGTCAAAGTCGAATTTCGCGTTCCTATTGAAGCAGAGGCCCGGTTTAGAGCGTGCCCTTGCGATCCCGCATAGTCCCAGTGCGATTGGCGACGATGATTTTTAAGGAGATTTTTTTGCGTCGTGCTACGTAAAATGCCGAAAACACGAAAAGTCAAAGTCGAATTTCGCGTTCCTATTGAAGCAGAGGATCGGTTTAGAGCGTGCCCTTGCGATCCCGCACAGTCCCAGTGCGTTTGGCGACGATGACTTTTGAGGAGATTCTTTAGCGTCGTGCTACGTGAAGTGCCGAAAACACGAAAAGTCAAAATCAATTTTCGTGTTCCTGTTAAAGCAGAGGACCGATTTAGAGCGTGCCTTTGCTATCCCGCAGTGTCCCAGTGCGATTGGCGACGATGACTTTTAAGGAGATTCTTTTGCGTCGTGCTACGTGAAATGCCGAAAACACGAAAAGTCAAAGTCGAATTTCGCGTTCCTATTGAAGCAGAGGACCGGTTTAGAGCGTGCCCTTGCGATCCCGCATAGTCCCAGTGCGATTGGCGACGATGACTTTTAAGGAGATTCTTTAGCGTCGTGCTACGTGAAGTGCCGAAAACACGAAAAGTCAAAGTCGAATTTCGCGTTCCTATTGAAGCAGAGGACCGATTTAGAGCGTGCCCTTGCGACCCCGCATAGGCCCAGTGCGATTGGCGACGATGACTTTTGAGGAGATTCTTTCGCGTCGTGCTACGTGAAGTGTCGAAACACGGAAAGTCAAAGTCAAATTTTCACGTTCTTTTTGAATCAGAGGACGATTTAGAGCGTCCCCTTTGCGATCCAGCATAGTCCCAGTGCGATTGGCGACGATGACTTTTGAGGAGAGTCTTTAGCGTCGTGCTACGTGAAGTGCCGAAAACACGGAAAATCAAAGTCGATTTTCCCGTTCCTTTTGAAGCAGAGGACCGATTTAGAGCGTGCCCTTGCGATCCCGCACAGTCCCAGTGCAGTTGGCGACGGTGACTTTGAGGAGATTCTTTAGCGTCGTGCTACGTAAAGTGCCGAATACACGAAAAGTCAAAGTCGAATTTCGCGTTCCTATTGAAGCAGAGGACCGGTTTAGAGCGTGCCCTTGCGATCCCGCATAGTCTTAGTGTGATTCGGTACCTCCTATCAACAAACACTCAGCTTGCCGAGTCCGGGACAGATCCGCTCATCTCAGGCTGCCGTGAAATGAAACCGCTCAGCTGCGGCATCTCGAAACATAACCGCTCATCTCGGAGCGCGGGACAGACCCGCGTCCGTCTAAAATACGGGCGGCGGCTCCCAAAATTTACATTGTACTTTTTATGCATTGAGACTTTTTGTGGCTCCAAATAATTTATCACGTGTTCGTCCGCATCAGAACTTTGTTATTCACTTAAGGGTTTTCTTCAAAAGTGCTCCCCATCGGCTGAATGAACGTAAATACGAGGGGCAACATAACCTATCCAGCGCTCGGCCGCGCGGCGATGAGCGGGTCTGTCTAGCGCGCTCCGAGATGAGCGGTTATGTTTCGAGGTGCCGCAGCTAAGCGGTTTCATTTCACGGCAGCCTCAGATAAGCGGATTTGTCCAGGATTCGGCATGCTGAGCGTTTGTTGATAGGAGGTACCGGATTGGCGACGATGACTATTGAGGAGATTCTTTAGCGTCGTGCTACGTGAAGTGCCGAAAACACGCAAAGTCAAAGTCGAATTTCGCGTTCCTATTGAAGCAGAGGACCGATTTAGAGCTTGCCCTTGCGATCCCGCATAGTCCCAGTGCGATTGGCGACGATGACTTTTCAGGAGATTCTTTAGCGTCGTGCTACGTGAAGTGCCGAAAACACGAAAAGTCAAAGTCAAATTTCGCGTTTCTGTTAAAGCAGAGGACCGATTTAAAGCGTGCCCTTGCGATCCCGCATAGTCCCAGTGCGATTGGCGAAAATAACTCTTGAGGAGATTCTCTAGCGTCGTGCTACGTGAAGTGCCGAAAACACGGAAAGTCAAAGTCGAATTTCGCGTTCCTATTGAAGCAGAGGACCGATTTAGAGCGTGCCCTTGCGATCCAGCATAGTCCCAGTGCGATTGGCGACGATGACTTATGAGGAGATACCTTAGCGTCGTGCTACGTGAAGTTCCGAAAACACGGAAAGTCAAAGTCGATGTTCGCGTTCCTTTTGAAGCAGAGGACCGATTTAGAGCGTGCCCTTGCGATCCCGCACAGTCCCAGTGCGATTGGCGACGATGACTTTTGAGGAGATTCTTTAGCGTCGTGCTACGTAAAGTGCCGAAAACACGAAAAGTCAAATTCGAATTTCGCGTTTCTATTGAAGCAGAGGACCGATTTAGAGCGTGCCCTTGCGATCCAGCATAGTACCAGTGCGATTGGCGACGATGACTTTTGAGGAGATTCTTTAGCATCGTGCTACGTGAAGTGCCGAAAACACGGAAAGTCAAAGTCGATTTTCGCTTTCCTATTGAAGCAGAGGACCGATTTAGAGCGTGCATTTGCTATCCCGCATTGTCCCAGGGCGATTGGCGACGATGACTTTTGAGGAGAGTCTTTTGCGTCGTGCTACGTCAAATGCCGAAAACACGAAAAGTCAAAGTCGAATTTCGCGTTCCTATTGAAGCAGAGGACCGATTTAGAGCGTGCCTTTGCTATCCCGCAGAGTCCCTGTGCGGTTAGTGTCGGTGACTTTTTAGGAGATCCTTCAGCGTCGTGCTACGTGAAGTGCCGAAAACACGCAAAGTCAAAGTCGAATTTCGCGTTCCTATTGAAGCAGGGGACCGATTTAGAGCTTGCCCTTTCGATCCCGCATAGTCCCAGTTCGATTGGCGATGATGACTTCTGAGGAGATTCTTTAGCGTCGTGCTACGTGAAGTGCCGAAAACACGGAAAGTCAAAGTCGAATTTCGCGTTCCTATTGAAGCAGAGGACCGATTTAGAGCGTGCCCTTGCGAATCAGCATAGTCCCAGTGCGATTGGCGACGATGACTTTTGAGGAGATTCTTTAGCATCGTGCTACGTGAAGTGCCGCAAACACGCAAAGTCAAAGTCGAATTTCGCGTTCCTATTGAAGCAGACGACCAATTTAGAGCGTGCCCTTGCGATCCCGCATAGTCTCAGTGCGATTGGCGACGATGACTTTTGAGGAGATTCTTTAGCGTCGTGCTACGTGGAGTGCCAAAAACACGGAAAGTCAAAGTCGAATTTCGTGTTCCTGTTAAAGCAGAGGACCGATTTAGAGCGTGCCTTTGCTATCCCGCAGTGTCCCACACTGGGAGAAATAATGAAGATTGTGGCTGTTAAACCTAATGCCACTCTCCACTGTTTACCGAAAGAAGGTGTTTACCGTACCCTGGGATACAGAAGACACCGTACCTGAAAGAACGGCGTTCACTGTATCCAGGGAACCTGCATCCACTGTACCTTGGAAACTTTTCAGACACGGCATTCAGTATAACTGTAAGATATAGGCGAAATTCCAAAATCACGATAGGAACGTTTCGATGACGGAAAAGAATTCATTTCAACAAGACACACAAAAAATGATAAGCATATTATGGTCTCAGACTCGTAATTCAGTGGAAATCGTGATCAGAAGTCTAAAAAAGTAGGATTTTTGGACCCCTAACATAGGACTCATCAAATTACGTTCCAAAATTCTACTTTTTTAGACTTTTGATGCCGATATCTGTTGAATTTCGAGTCTGAGCCCATAACATGCTTATCATTTTTTGTTCGTCTTGTTGAAATGAATTCTTTTCCGTCATCGAAACGTTCCTATCGCGATTTTGGAATTTCGCCTTTATCTTACAGTTATACTGAATGCCGTGTCTGAAAAGTTTCCAAGTACAGTGGATGCAGGTTCTCTGGATACAGTGAACGCCGTTCTTTCAGGTACGGTGTCTACTGTATCCCAGGGTACGGTAAACACCTTCTTTCGGTAAACAGTGGAGAGTGGCATTAGGTTTAACAGCCACAATCTTCATTATTTCTCCCAGTGCAGTGCGATTGGCGACGATGACTTTTAAGGAGATTCTTTTGCGTCGTGCTACGTGAAGTGCCGAAAACACGAAAAGTCAAAGTCGATTTTCGCGTTCCTTTTGAAGCAGAGGACCGATTTAGAGCGTGCCCTTGCGATCCCGCATCGTCCCAGGGCGATTGGCGACTATGACTTTTGAGGAGAGTCTTTTGCGTCGTGCTACGTGAAATGCCGAAAACACGAAAAGTCAAAGTTTGCAACCAATTAAAAAATAAGGGAAAGGTGAACCTCTATTTTGTTTAGCTCAGTTTTCATGAGGGATGCCTACAGGATCTCGAGGACGCAAAGGAGCTCGAAAGAGATTGTCCCTTCTTGCCATTTCAGACCAAAGAATGCTTCGGCGAAGCCCTCTTTCAAATATCTGAGAAAAGACGTGCATTTTAATTCCCATCAGGAACGAAGTAATGCTCCGAGGAACATTTGCTCAAGCCCTGAAAAAATCTCTCCGAAAAAAAAGGTTGATAATAAATGGAGTCTCCATGAACGTCATTATAGAGTTTTTCTCCATAAAATTTCGGAGCTAATTTCTAACAGTGTAGAAATGTGCGGTCAAATCTTCACCGCTGTTGCAGTACTTTTAGGACTCCGCAGGTTGAGCCTCACCACGGATTTTTGGCCGGGGGAAATAAGGGACCGGTCCCCAGTGGCCGCGTCCCCCTCACCACTCCACCCGCCGCGCTTCGCCCGGCCGTCCTGTCGGCGCTCTCGGTGCATGTCCGCGTGACACTGGTGTGTCGGGCTGTCCTCCGATTCATTCTGCCCAGCTCAGCGTTTCGCGCCCCGAGGCCTGCTTGCCGGCTGTCTTGGGCTGCTGGCCGTGTGTAGCCGAGGCGCGCGGCGCGTGCCGCAGAATTGGCGTCGCTGACCGCGCGCATCGCGGAGAGGAGGCTTAAGTGAGCCTTGCCGAGCGCGCTGGAAGGAGCGCGCCGCCTCGGGAGGCGATGTAGACCGATACGTAAATTTTGTTTTCTCGCAAACGCCGTGACCAAAAATTCTGAAACTTTGCACGTGCCTTCCTAAAGAGTCATCCTAGCCTACGGTCGGGTCAGATTTTCTCCGGAAAATTTGATGCGTTAAATTTCTAGCTTTGAAATTTTGAATGAAGTTGAGCCGCATTCAGAGCGGCTGTGCGCAAGGTATGGAAATTTGGTGACCACCGCCCTTTAGGTAATCTTGTTCTGTAACGCGTCTCCAATTTTCACGTCGATGCCTGTAACGATGCGCTGTAATTTCACCGAACCGTGAACCTCAACATCCAGAGGTCTCCCCGCCTGCTGGCCTGGCCGGGGGAATAAGGGATCGCCCCCCCCCCCCCCCCCCCCCGGGGCTCCCGTCCCCCGCGCCACTCCACCTCCACGCTCCGCCCGGCCTGGCCGTCCTGACGGCGCTCTCAGTGCGTGTCTGCGTGTCGCCAGTGTCAAACTGTCTTCCGATTCATACCGCACCGCTCAGCCATGAGATAATTACTGTTATGGATAAGCTACGGGAGCCCGGGGAATCGCTGCATGCGTCAATATTCCGCCAGCTTGCTCCCCCAGTTTAAGTCTAATCGAATTGATATTGGTACCAATCGAAAGAGGAAGGTTCAATCTATGACTACACAACTTTTCAGCTCGATCGAAGACCTTTTAGTTTGAACGAAACGCGCCTAAAGTCGGGCGCCTTCCATTAGGCAGGGTGGCGGCCGGACGCCAGCGGCCTGCTCGAACTGCCGCAAAACGTTCCGCTGCGATTTTAGCCAAAACGCGTTATTACGCTATGTTTCGCGCACATTTCGTCTCTGTATGCAAGAAAATAATTTTTAGAGACATTTTGCATCCAAACATGACTAGTTTTCACGATTTTCGCGAATTATCTCGTGGTGAGGTTATGAGGTTAGAGTTGTCCTAAACAACGCCGATGGCCTAGGCGCTTGTTTGTCGCTGTTCGACTCATTTTAACATCTTTCAAAGCAGGTAAGAGTCAAACATTGATTAGAAATGCATTCCTCAATAATTTTGACGTCCACTCGCTTTCAAAACAACGCACGTCACGCGTTATGTACAATACTAGGGAGACAAATATGTGCGTATGGTGGAGCTGCCTGTTGCTGCTATCGCAAACTGTTTACAAAAGTCCATTATTTCTCTGTAGATTTCCTACCAAATCGCCATGGAAGAACAGCCACCTATTGAGGAAGAAGTTCCAAAGGAAGCAAAGCAGAAAAACCTCGGAAAGTCTCTCGGAGAAAACAAGTCAAGCGGACCAAACAGCGCGGCCGCTACAAGCCTGTTGGGGTTACTGAACTGGCCGAATGTATCTTTTCTGATGATGAAGTAAGAGTTGCTGTCATAATACTTCTGTAGTTTATTGGTTCATTGGCAATATCTTTTGAACTGTGCAATTTCTTTCCAGGTGTGTGCTGATTATCTTGCTCAACATATGCCTGTGGCAAATTTGGACGAAGTTGACTGCAGACCAACTGAAGACATCACTGTTGCTGAGGTAAACAAAAATTAAAGTTTAGATTATGTTTAATTTTTATGGAGTAGTTTTTATAATGTCTGACATTTGTTTCAGGACAATGTCCCAACCGATGCTGCTGATGACACTGATGGGATGACATTCACTGATTCATCCTCTGTCCAATCTGGTTCAGATTTTCAGTCGTCTGTCAGTTCCAGAGCCAGCTCAGTTACTGGATTTCATTCAGATGTATCACGTCCAGATTCATCTTTGGCTACGGAAGTGTCTCTGTCGGTTTGTTCCGACTCTACATCAAGACCTCAAACACCTGCCGATTCATCAAGATCAGCAACGCCCGTTGAATCTTCAAGATTTCCATCGACTTCAGCTGTGAAAGAACCGCCAATTAGCAGTGTTTTCAAGGACCTTGGTGTAGTGAATCCTAAAGAAGATCCCAGAAAAATAGAACTTTCCCTACAGTGTGTCAATACTTGTCTAGTGAAAGTACGATCTTTGCTGCCCACAGCTTGGGTCCCAATTATTGACAGAAACAGTTTTCACTTTTTGTTGTTGTCAGACACTACACCAAAGGCGGTTCAAAGAGAAGTGATCGTGACATTTCAAGGTTTTGTATCTATCAATATTCATTGTGAAAGTATCTTCAGTAACCAAACTATTACCAAGGTTCCTATTCCTTCCTTGGCTGAAGATGAAAAAAGTTGCCAACTCTTCTGTGAACAAAGTGTGGCTGTTTGCAGGGAAGTTATGAATTATGATGTTTGTGTTGGAGCTGACCATGCAGTCACGAGGAAAATTTGGCCCACCATCCCCCAAACTTATGTTGACAGAAACCCATATCAAGAGAGAAGTTTTAAGGAGACATGCAGAAGTGTATCGTGTCTGTGGTTGGTTAGTGTGGGCAAGGGTAAGGCGCCTCGCTGTGAAAACTGTTCATCTGTGTACAAAAGTCTGAAGAGGAGAGAAGAGTTTTTGACTTCGGAAGAAGCTCATCCTTGCACTCCAAACATATTTCTGACACCTGACCAAGTAAATGTAAAATTGAAAACCCAACACGATGACATAAGAAAAAAGGACAAAAGAATTTATTACCTTGAAAAGAAGGTGCAAGATTTGTTGGAGAAAGAAGGCGTGGAAATTGAATCTGATCTGGATATCGCTTTAAGACATATTTTGGCAAGCACTGAACTAACAGAAATTCAAAAAATGTTCCTCGAATGTCAAATTTCAAATGCTGCCAAGTCAGACAAAAGGACTATCAGGTGGCACCCAACTATGATTCGACTGGCATTGCATATTAAAAGCAAGATGACCAACTCTGGGTATGATGGATTACGAGACAGTGGAGCAATACTTCTTCCTCATGCAAGAACACTTTATGATTATTCTCATGCCATACAGGCTCAAGATGGGATTTCTGATGGAATATTAGAATTGGTAAAGGAAAGGGTGGATGGACTTAAAAAAGAGTATCAGAAGTACCATGTTTTGCTGTGTGATGAAATTTACATTTCCCAGAATTTAGTGTACCGAGGAAATGGTCGCAAGGAAGGGAAAGGAGATGAGCTTGTGGGCTATACCCGTCTTGATGAAGTAGAAAAAGAAGTGTCTGATTTTGAAACTTACATTGAAAGTAAATTTACGGGAAAGGAAGAAAAAGAAAAGGAAGCCCAACTAGCCAAAACAATGCTTGCCTACATGGTGAAGGGTGTTGCTTCAAATGTGAAGTATGTGGTAGCAGGATTTCCTCTTAGAACACTCACTGCTGACACAATGTATGCTAAAACATGGAATGTTATTTCTAGGCTTGAAAAGGCAAATGTTAAAGTGCTAGCATTTATTTGTGATGGTGCACCCACCAATAGATCTTTCATCAAAATGCACACACCTTTAACAAAACTGAAATCTAAAGTTGTCTTTGACACTCTGAATTTTGCATCCCCCGAAGAAAGACCTCTTTATTTCATATCAGATGTGTGTCACTTGATTAAAACAATAAGGAACTGTCTCCATAATTCTGGTGACAAGAAAACTAGGTACTTGCAAAAAAATGGGGAGAAGCTAGAATGGAAAACAATTGTACGATTGTATCTTACTTTCAAAGATTGCAACTTTAGGAAGTCCTTTAAGTTGAATAGTCAAAATGTGTTTCCAAACAAATTTTCTTGCATGAATGTAAGAAATGCTGCTCTTGTTCTTAGTGACACAGTTGCCCTTGATATTGAAGACCAAAAGTGGACTGGCACTACAGAACTGGTTAAGTTTATAAGATATGTTAACAAATTTTTTGACTGTCTGAATGGTGCATATTCCTATGAAGACAAAAGAACCAGAAATAAGAACTTGGCACCATACACTAGTGCATGGGACCCTCGATTTGACTGGCTTGGGGTCCCTCACCCACAACACCCAAACCCTATCGAGGATGAAGTTCTAGATGTACCATTCCTCAAATACTTAGAGGACTGGAGTGATGAGGTCCAGGCTCTGCGAATTGATCCAAAAAAGAAAGAAAAGATGCTGCTGGCACATCAAACATTGTATGGCATTGAAATGAGTATTAGAGGTATCGCTGGGTCCATTCGCTACCTATTTGAAAATCTAAAGGAGCCACCCAAGTTCATCTTGGCACGTGTATTTTCTCAAGATCCATTGGAGCAGCACTTCAGTGAGCAACGGGGTGCTTGTGGTGGCAGCAGAAATCCCAACGCTGCACAGTTTGCTTCAAAGATGGCTGCATCTGCTATTGAACGAGACTTAGGAGTTAAACATAGAAGGAGCAACTCTGCAGAAGTCACGCAGAAGGGAATGGAAATAACTAATGAGCCGCTGCCCAAAAGAAGAAGGCAAAGGAAGTAAATGTGTATTGCTGTGTACTGTTTTGGTCCTAATTTTGTAACTTGTTCTGTGTTTTAAAATAAGTGGAGGATATGTTAAAAAGGTCAATTGATTCCTGTAGAGCATGTTATTTATTTTTATCACTCTTATGTTTAAAATATTTTTTATCAAAAAGATATCAAGAATATGTCAACATATCTATAAAATACTGAAAACAAATACAGCTTTCTTGATAAATGGTTAACATGCATAAAAATAATTTTTCTTCTTAATACACCTTCCTTTGGCATACAAAGCTAACAGGCACAGAAGTAATCAAACATTAAAAGTAAACAATAAAATTCTACGGTGTAAACAGTCAAATCTTTGGTTAAAACTTATTAATTAGCAGCCATCAGTGCTCGTAGTGGAACAGAGTTCTGGGCTTTCTTCAAATGTTGGTTAATCCTTCTCTTAATAATACCCTTCACTGTTACTTTCACACAACTTTGGCAAATTTGAATTAAGAGATCTAGTGACTCATCTTGAGTTAAATCATTACCGACCAGCTCATCCCAAAGACATAAAATAACTTCACTCACTAAAATACTGTTGTCTATCACATTTGGAGGAAGAGACCCATATTCACTCTCAGAAGAATGAAGAAGTATAAATACAGAAAGGAAAAATTGAAAAGTATCATCATTAACATGTTTGTAACCCCCTCTATCTTTACTTTCAGAAAAGTGACGAACTTCATCAGAACACCGTTTGGCTGCCTCACTCCCTGATTTGAACAACAAGTTATCCCGGAGAACAGCACAGTATTTGACCCAAGTCTTGCTATCTTCTGTGTACTGCACGCCTTTCCACAAGAAACCATTGACTATTGAACCCGAAATGTGGTACACCTCTTGCCTAAACTCTACGGATTCAAAATCATCCCCAGACCTCTTGGTATATAATGGCACTGCATCACTGTTTAGTCCTCCTCTCATTTTCTTCATACACATCACTATTACTTTTCTGGACAGCGAGCACATAAAGTCACCTAAAAACACATTTAGAACATTGCCATCACATTCCTTCAACAGTTGGAAAAAGTCTTTCATAGTCTTTCTAAATTCGGGGGAACACAACAAATTATTAGTGCCCACATACATTGATGTTCGAATGGCAGAGGGGAAAAGTGCTTTTCTCCCAGATAATACTTCACTAAAGCAGAGACTTAAATGAGACAATAGGTCATTATCAAGGGTAGGATCATCTAAGGATTCATTCAAACCCAAACAATAATCATGGACAAGTTGACTTAGGTCCCCGATGATGGGCTCTGTAAGCATATCTTGTAACGCCGCTTTCATCAAAGGCAACATTTCTTGAGTAAGTTCTTCTAAGGAAGGTGCTCGAGAAGTTACTCCTGCACCAAGAAAAAAGAACATGAAACCTATTAATAAATTTAAGAAATTAAATACAGAAGGAACCACATGTACTAAAAATAATACTTCATTTATTTACCTGACATGAGATGCCCCCTAAGATGTGCATCAAGTGTCTTTTTATTACTTAATGTGGGGGGACACTTGGGACACTTCATTCGGGATGGTTTTGGTTGAGCTTTTTTTCCCTTTCCCTTAGTTTGTTGTGATGTGCGTTGAGGCAAAGGGGGTGCGGGCAGACTACTAGATGTTGAAGGTCTTGCTGAATTCTTTTGAGACTGTGTACTTGGGCCAGCCTTAGGTGACCCTCTTGGTGAGGCCAACCTGGCTGAGCGTCGAGGGGAACTGGGCCCAGCATTAGGTGATCCACTTGGTGATGCGAGCCTGGCAGAGCGTCGTGGAGAATTTGTAGTTGACTCTGCAGTTGGGGATCTGCCAGGTGACGCCAGCCTGGCAGAGCGTCTGGGAGAGCCAGCATTCCCAGGCAACCTAGCACGAGCCCGTGAACTTGGAGTGGAGGTTGGTCCTTGGGCATCGTCTGCAAATTCGTTGAAGCTGTCATCTTCAACCAATGCATCGCTACTGATGTCA
Source organism: Thrips palmi (assembly GCF_012932325.1). Taxonomy (NCBI): domain Eukaryota; kingdom Metazoa; phylum Arthropoda; class Insecta; order Thysanoptera; family Thripidae; genus Thrips; species Thrips palmi. The sequence continues at coordinate 379,140 of NW_023144625.1, read as the reverse complement.
GCCCTGGCTGCCCAGCCGAAAATCTCGGTTACGATCCCGTAGAAAATTACGAGTTCCGATCGGAAAATCGCCCAAATTTCCCGATTACGGTCGGAAACCGGACCTTATTCCCGACTACGACAAGAAACTCCGGTTGTGATCGGACTTGTCCTGATTACGATCGGACTTTTCCCGGTTGTGATCGGACTCTTCCCGGTTGCGATCGGACCCGTTCCGGTTACGGATTCGGACTCCAAGATGCGTTGCCCATGCGTTGAGGTCTCCAGTAAACTTTCAGAAACACTCAATAACTTGTAAAGGGTACCTGGCAACAAATTTTTGACGTCAAAATTAGGCGTAGCGCGCAAAGTTCACTCTGGGTACATGTATCGTGCATTGAAATCAGAGGGTACAGAGAGGTCACAGGCAACGGACTTGGAGACTCTGCGCACCTCCATTTCACAACGGTCCCATCAGGCTACGATCGTAATCGCAACTTCGTCCGGGTCCGATCGTACCCGTAGCCAGACCCTGTCCGAAATTACGAAGGTAACCGGAACTCTCCCGGTCGGGGTCGGAATCGGAGTCGAAACCGGCCGTAATCGTAACCGAGATTTTCGGCTGGGTGATAGATCATTGAACATGCTGTCATCCTCTGGCAGTAATTCTTCTGGGAGCTCGTCACTACAATAACAAAGGGAAACAATATAAATAACCGTGTAAACAGAGGACCCACACGAGTAACGAAAACTGTTGTTCAAGGAGTTAGTAGCAAAATCTTTACAGAAACACGAGATACAAAGACATATTTCTACTGCGATAAAATGATTTAGTCCCTCAAATGTCAGAACTATTTGGGCAAAATACAATTAGAATCAACATTACAGAAAACACCCCTCAAAACTTGATAAAATAGAATTCTACAGTTTAGGATGGAAAATAAAACGTAAAAGAGCATTCATCTGAACATATCATGTAATTCCATTCATGACTTTCTAACAAATAATGGCGCAAATTGTGAGTTTCGTTACATAACAAGCCGAGAGGCCGAGTCACAAACCCACCGGCGGTACTCAACTTTACCCATTGTATTGTACATAACGCGTGACGTGCGTTGTTTTGAAAGCGAGTGGACGTCAAAATTATTGAGGAATGCATTTCTAATCAATGTTTGACTCTTACCTGCTTTGAAAGATGTTAAAATGAGTCGAACAGCGACAAACAAGCGCCTAGGCCATCGGCGTTGTTTAGGACAACTCTAACCTCATAACCTCACCACGAGATAATTCGCGAAAATCGTGAAAACTAGTCATGTTTGGATGCAAAATGTCTCTAAAAATTATTTTCTTGCATACAGAGACGAAATGTGCGCGAAACATAGCGTAATAACGCGTTTTGGCTAAAATCGCAGCGGAACGTTTTGCGGCAGTTCGAGCAGGCCGCTGGCGTCCGGCCGCCACCCTGCCTAATGGAAGGCGCCCGACTTTAGGCGCGTTTCGTTCAAACTAAAAGGTCTTCGATCGAGCTGAAAAGTTGTGTAGTCATAGATTGAACCTTCCTCTTTCGATTGGTACCAATATCAATTCGATTAGACTTAAACTGGGGGAGCAAGCTGGCGGAATATTGACGCATGCAGCGATTCCCCGGGCTCCCGTAGCTTATCCATAACAGTAATTATCTCATGGCTCAGCATTTCGCGTCCCGTCCCCTGGCCAGGGCTGCGGCTGGACGAAGGCGCGAGGCGTATGCCGGAGGGAAAACCAGGTGCATCGCAGTGTCAGACTTGATGATGCACTTTGCTCGGGGTTCCCTAGTTCACCTGGCGGTCGTCAACGTAAATAACAAAACTTAATAAATGTAATAAGCGTTCACATCAGGTGTACAAATTATTTGAAGTTATTACCAGGGCCAAAGAAAGGACCTAATCATGCACGTTTGTTCTACCTGCTTGTCGCGCCTGTTTCTCTCCGTTTGTCTCCTCTCCGTCTCCGTTCTTCCTGCCCTGCCTCCGTGCCTGTTCCTCTTTACTCCCTCTTCAGGGCCTGCGCGGCAACCCTTTGAGTCTCGCGTGTCGCGATACGGCCGTCACAACACTGAGTCAGGGGACGCGTCATCAAGCACTCGGTGGAAAACGCGCCACGGCTGTGGCTTCCGCGCCCGCCAGGTTTTCACGTCTTAGTTTTAAAAAAATTAAAAAGGTTAGGATAGGTTGGATCATTTGGTTCCAGGCTTCTTGGGGCAGCCTCCCGTGCGTTCCGCCAGACGAGTTGTGCGGTGGTGCCGAACCCGTTGAGCTTCTCAAAATATGCCCCCCGGCCAGGCCAGCAGGCGGGGAGACCTCTGCCTTCAGTAGGCGGTCCTCACCGAAATCAACAACATTCGATGGCAATGAAATTTGTTCAAATTTGTGTAACAGTCTATTTTTTACAAAGTTTAAACTAACACAAAAGGGCAAAGTAAAAACCAAAACTATCATAAATTAAATAAAACATAATTACATGGCTCCAGACCCATACCAGATAGACGACCTAGAGACTCTCGACCCGGTCTCCCCGCCTGCTGGCCTGTCGGACAAACTGGTGACACTCAGACACGCACCGAGCAGCCCGGCCGGGCGGGAGAGCGCGGCGCGCGGCGGGCGTATCTCGCAGTGTCAAATTACGGCGCACGGCTGCGGCTGCTACCGCGACAGAACGCTGCGCCGAGTCCCCCCGCCCCAGTACCGGCAACAACTTTTTAAAGAGTACTATATTTCTATTTTTAAATGTGATTGGCCATCTGCGCAGCCTTGTGGTGTAAGAAGGAAATTGATACTAAACACAAGGCTTGCGTGCCCCAGAAAATACACATACTTCTAAGTCAGTTGATTGAATGCATATGTCTGCAGGTTACACTGCCATCCCAGTAGTAAGTTTACTTGCCACGGATTTGGCAAGCCGTTTTGAATGCCAAAAATTGGTAAGCATGGCCCGGAAATACTCCCAAGCTTGCCAAAATTTGGCAAGCTTCGCCCGGAATTACTCCCCAGCTTGCCAAAATTTGGCAAGCTAATGACGAGTGCCGACCAAAGCTTGCCAAATTTTGGCATTCAAAACGGCTTGCCAAATTTGTGGCAAGCAAACTTACCACTGGCTTTGCAGTGTCTTTGCAATATCTAAATATAAGGCATGTTCAATAATGCATTATGTCCCAGCCGAAAATCTCGGTTACGATCCCGTAGAAAATTACGAGTTCCGATCGGAAAATCGCCCAAATTTCCCGATTACGGTCGGAAACCGGACCTTATTCCCGACTACGACAAGAAACTCCGGTTGTGATCGGACTTGTCCTGATTACGATCGGACTTTTCCCGGTTGTGATCGGACTCTTCCCGGTTGCGATCGGACCCGTTCCGGTTACGGATTCGGACTCCAAGATGCGTTGCCCATGCGTTGAGGTCTCCAGTAAACTTTCAGAAACACTCAATAACTTGTAAAGGGTACCTGGCAACAAATTTTTGACGTCAAAATTGGGCGTAGCGCGCAAAGTTCACTCTGGGTACATGTATCGTGCATTGAAATCAGAGGGTACAGAGAGGTCACAGGCAACGGACTTGGAGACTCTGCGCACCTCCATTTCACAACGGTCCCATCAGGCTACGATCGTAATCGCAACTTCGTCCGGGTCCGATCGTACCCGTAGCCGGACCCTGTCCGAAATTACGAAGGTAACCGGAACTCTCCCGGTCGGGGTCGGAATCGGAGTCGAAACCGGCCGTAATCGTAACCGAGATTTTCGGCTGGGGTTAGACAATTTAATTTTAAACAAGGTAGGTTTACGCCAGACCACGTCTTGTCGTAACAGGCTTCGCGATGTCTCGCTGCCTGTTCCTCCAATCCGCGCCTGGCGTACCTACCTTGGCCTGCGGCGCTAGCCTGCCTTCGGCAGGCCATGGCTTGCCCATCGTCGGTTACTTCTAAATTGTTGCATGCTGGGGGGCTCCGCCCCGCAGACCCCCCTTCATTCCAGATAGAGTTGCTTCATCCACAAATAACACGATCTTGACCCTTGTTACTTTTCAACTTGCCGGGGCTGGGGGGCTCTGCCCCCCTGACCCCCCTTTCTTCAAGGCAGAAGGCATTTGCCGGCAGAAAACTCGATTTTTCGCCGTTTTTTAGGTGTTTTTCGGCTATAAAAACTGAACCAGTTGAGCTAGGATAGTAAAATTTTGCGTGTGCCGAGCCAAGGACATACCCAAAAAGTGTGCAAAATCTCAGCCAGATCGGCCGAGCCGTTCAGGAGTAGTAGTGCTGACAGACAGACACACAGACAGACAGACAAAACTTTTCAACCCCACCTGAGTAACGGGCTTCGCTATCGCTCAGCCAAAAATGTGTCACGTTAAGCTTGTTTTTTCCTTCTTTTTGGCAGGTGAACTGTCACTCTTTCGCATTGCAGTTACTTAGAATTATTTTAATAAACACACGGTAATCTTTGACTAAAATTGAGGAGCATTGTTTTCCTCTAACGAATTGTTTCTAGTTCCTCGTACCCAAAACACACGCGACTTATCTCCTAATCTTTTAAACAATTTAATTTGCTAAAGGGGACAAATCGACATAACCCCAACGGGGAAAAACACCCGAGAGATAAGTCAACTTAGCTCATAGAGTGCATGAGTGCACAAGGGACAAGTCGACATGTCCCTAAAAACCTTAAGCTCCAGAGAGTTAAGTCGACTTAACTCATTCAGCGCGTGAATGCGCAGTGGATAAGTCGACATAGCTCCAAGTGCTGTCAGGTCCGGAAAGATAAGTCGAAATAACTCGTAGGGGGGTGAGTGGGGAGTGGGAAAAAGTCGACTTGTCTCGTTTTGACAGGCGCGACCAAACGAGATAAGTCAGAGACTTGACATATCTACAAAACCATTAACGCTTTGTTTAAATGACTTTTTTTATGTTGATCCGCATTGCAAAGCGAACAAGATATCGCACCCGAAGTATAGAATATTATACGGGAACATGTTTTTCGCCTCTCCTGAAAAATCGTGTTTTTCGACTTATCCCCTTTTTCCGCTTCGCCACTTAATTTCGCGTTCCTATTGAAGCAGAGGAACGATTTAGAGCTTGCCCTTGCGATCCCGCATAGTCCCAGTGCGATTGGCGACGATGACTTCTGAGGAGATTCTTTAGCGTCGTGCTACGTGAAGTGCCGAAAACACGGAAAGTCAAAGTCAAATTTCGCGTTCCTATTGAAGCAGAGGACCGATTTAGAGCGTGCCCTTGCGAATCAGCATAGTCCCAGTGCGATTGGCGACGATGACTTTTGAGAAGATTCTTTAGCATCGTGCTACGTGAAGTGCCGCAAACACGCAAAGTCAAAGTCGAATTTCGCGTTCCTATTGAAGCAGACGACCAATTTAGAGCGTGCCCTTGCGATCCCGCATAGTCTCAGTGCGATTGGCGACGATGACTTTTAAGGAGATTCTTTAGCGTCGTGCTACGTGGAGTGCCAAAAACACGGAAAGTCAAAGTCGAATTTCGTGTTCCTGTTACAGCAGAGGACCGATTTAGAGCGTGCCTTTGCTATCCCGCAGTGTCCCAGTGCGATTGGCGACGATGACTTTTAAGGAGATTCTTTTGCGTCGTGCTACGTGAAATGCCGAAAACACGAAAAGTCAAAGTCGAATTTCGCGTTCCTATTGAAGCAGAGGACCGGTTTAGAGCGTGCCCTTGCGATCCCGCATAGTCCCAGTGCGATTGGCGACGATGACTTTTAAAGGGGATTCTTTTGCGTCGTGCTACGTGAAGGCCCAAAACACGAAAAGTCAAAAACAAAATTTTGCGTTTCCCGTTAAAGCAGAGGACCGATTTAGAGCGTGCCCTTGCGATCCCGCATAGTCCCCAGTGCGATTGGCGACAAAAACTTTGAGGAGATTTCTAGCGTCGTGCTACGTGAAGTGCCGAAAACACGGAAAGTCAAAGTCGAATTTCCCCCTATTGAAGCAGAGGACCGATTTAGAGCGGGGCCCTTGCGATCCCCCATAGTCCCAGTGCGATTGGCGACGATGACTTTTGAGGAGATTTTTTAGCGCCGTGCTACGTGGGGTGCCCAAAAAAACGGAAAGTCAAAGTCGAATTTCGTGTTCCTTTTAAAACAGAGGACCGATTTAGAGCGTGCCTTTGCATCCCGCATGTCCCAGTGCGATTGGCGACGATGACTTTTTAAAGGGGATTCTTTTTCGTCGTGCTACGTGAAATGCCGAAAACACGAAAAGTCAAAGTCGAATTTCGCGTTCCTATTGAAGCAGAGGACCGGTTTAGAGCGTTCCCTTGCGATCCCGCATAGTCCCAGTGCGATTGGCGACGATGACTTTTAAGGAGATTCTTTAGCGTCGTGCTACGTGAAGTGCCGAAAACACGAAAAGTCAAAGTCGAATTTCGCGTTCCTATTGAAGCAGAGGACCGATTTAGAGCGTGCCTTTGCTATCCCGCAGAGTCCCAGTGCGATTGGTGTCGATGGCTTTTGAGGAGAGAGATCCTTTAGCGTCGTGCTACGTAAAGTGCCGAAAACACGAAAGGTCAAAGTCGAATTTCGCGTTCCTATTGAAGCAGAGGACCGATTTAGAGCGTGCCCTTGCGATCCCGCATAGTCCCAGTGCGATTGGCGACGATGACTTTTGAGGAGATTCTTTTGCGCCCTGCTACGTGGAGTGCCAAAAAAACGGAAAGTCAAAATCGAATTTCGGTTTCCCTTTTAAAACAGAGGACCGATTTAGAGCGTGCCTTTGCTATCCCGCAGGGTCCCAGTGCGATTTGGGGACGATGACTTTTTAAAGGGGATTCTTTTTCGTCGTGCTACGTGAAATGCCGAAAAAACGAAAAGTCAAAGTCGAATTTCGCGTTCCTATTGAAGCAGAGGACCGGTTTAGAGCGTGCCCTTGCGATCCCGCATAGTCCCAGTGCGATTGGCGACGATGACTTTTGAGGAGATTCTTTAGCGTCGTGCTACGTGGAGTGCCGAAAACACGGAAAGTCAAAGTCGAATTTCGCGTTCCTATTAAAGCAGAGGACCGATTTAGAGCGTGCCCTTGCGATCCCGCATAGTCCCAGTGCGATTGGCGACGATGACTTTTGAGGAGATTCTTTGCGTCGTGTTTCGTGAAGTGCCGAAAACACGAAAAGTCAAAGTCAAAATTTTGCGTTCCTATTGAAGCAGAGGACCGATTTTGAGCGTGCCCTTGCGATCCCGCATAGTCCCAGTGCGATTGGCGACGATGACTTTTGAGGAGATTCTTTAGCGTCGTGCTACGTAAAGTGCCGAAAACACGGAAAGTCAAAGTCGAATTTCGTGTTCCTGTTGAAGCAGAGGACCAATTAGAGCGTGCCCTTGCTATCCCGCATAGTCCCAGTGCGATTGGCGACGATGACTTTTGAGGAGATTCTTTAGCGTCGTGCTACGTGGAGTGCCGAAACACGGAAAGTTCAAGTCGAATTTCGTGTTCCTGTTAAGCAGAGGACCGGTTTAGAGCGTGCCCTTGCGATCCCGCATAGTCCCAGTGCGATTGGCGACGATGACTTTTAAGGAGATTCTTTAGCGTCGTGCTACGTGAAATGCCGAAAACACGAAAAGTCAAAGTCGAATTTCGCGTTCCTTTTGAAGCAGAGGACCGATTTAGAGCGTGCCTTTGCTATCGCGCAGTGTCCCAGTGCGATTGGCGACGATGACTTTTAAGGAGATTCTTTTGCGTCGTGCAACGTGAAATGCCGAAAACACGAAAAGTCAAAGTCGAATTTCGCGTTCCTATTGAAGCAAAGGCACGCTCTAAATCGGTCCTCTGCTTCAATAGGAACGCGAATTCGACTTTGACTTTTCGTGTTTTCGGCATTTCACGTAGCACGACGCAAAAGAATCTCCTCAAAAGTCATCGTCGCCAATCGCACTGGGACACTGCGGGATAGCAAAAGGGACGCTCTAAACCCGGGCCTCTGCTTCAAAAGGAACGCGAAATTCGACTTTGACTTTTCGTGTTTTCGGCATTTCACGTAGCACGACGCTAAAGAATCTCCTTAAAGTCATCGTCGCCAAACGCACTGGGGCAAATGCGGGGTGCAAGGGGACGCTCTAAATCGGTCCTCTGCTTTAAAGGAAAACGAAATTCGACTTTGACTTTTCCCTGTTTTCGGCACTTCCCCGTAGCACGACGCTAAAGAATCTCCTCAAAAATCATCGTCGCCAATCGCACTGGGACTATGCGGGGTCGCAAAGGGGACGCTCTAAAATTTGGGCCTCTGCTTCAATAGGAACGCGAAATTCGACTTTGACTTTTCGTTTTTCGGCACTTTACGTAGCACGACGCTAAAGAATCTCCTCAAAAGTCATCGTCGCCAATCGCACTGGGACTATGCGGGATCGCAGAGGCACGCTCTAAATCGGTCCTCTGCTTCAAAAGGAACGCGAAATTCGACTTTGACTTTTCGTGTTTTCGGCATTTTTACGTAGCACGACCCAAAGGAAACTCCTCAAAAATCATCGACCCAATCGCACTGGGACTGTGCGGGGAAAGCAAGGGGACGCTCTAAATCGGTCCTCTGCTTTAATAGAAACGGAAATTCGACTTTGACCTTTCCCTGTTTTCGGCACTTCACGTAGCACGACGCTAAAGAATCTCCTCAAAAGTCATCGTCCCAATCGCACTGGGACCCCTGCGGGGTAGCAAAGGCACGCTCTAAATCGGTCCTCTGCTTCAATAGGAAAGCGAAATTCGACTTTGACTTTTCGTGTTTTCGGCATTTCACGTAGCACGACGCAAAAGAATCTCCTCCAAAAATCATCGTCGCCAATCGCACTGGGACAATGCGGGATAGCAAGGGACGCTCTAAATCGGTCCTCTGCTTCAATAGGAACCAAAATTTGATTTTCCTTAGCGAAGTTTTCGGGCACGCTTTTAAAACTACGTACTTTTGGCAGCTTCCCCAAAAAACGCAGTTTCCCCCATTTCTATTTAAAAAGGGACGCAGTTACCATTTTTTTCCCGCGGGCACGGGAAAAGCATTTGGGTATTTTTCTGGTTTGGGGTTTTCCGGGCAATTTCCCTAATTTCCCGTTTAAAAACCTGGGAAAAGGTTTCAGAGTGATCCGCTTGAAATTTTCAAGAAGTTTGGGGGTCCCAAAGGTTGGCCATATTTTAAAGGCCGTCGTTTCCCGAAAAGTTTTTCCCGGTTTTCAATGGTGACTTTGTTACTGCCCTCACTAGCCCCAACCTGGAATTACCCAAAAAGTTTTCCGTTTTTCCCCTAGGACGAAAATGCGGCAACTGCGGGGCTTTTTGACTAGAATGGCGAAAATGCTTTTTTGTTGCACAGCTTTCCCAAAAACGTGAGTTTTGACCAAACGTGCCCGAATACGTTTTCTTTGCTAAAAGGGATCGAAATTTGACTTTGACTTTTCCCTGTTTTCGGCACTTCACGTAGCACGACGCTAAAGAATCTCCTCAAAAGTCATCGTCGCCATCGCACTGGGGCTATGCGGGATCGCAAGGGCACGCTCTAAATCGGTCCTCTGCTTCAAAAGGGAAAGCGAAATTCGACTTTGACTTTTCCCTGTTTTTTTCACTTTACGTAGCACGACGCAAAAAATTTTCCTCAAAAGTCATCGTCGCCAATCGCACTGGGACTATGCGGGGTCGCAAGGGGACGCTCTAAATCGGTCCTCTGCTTCAAGGGAAAGCGAAATTCGACTTTGACTTTTCCCTGTTTTCGGCATTTTACGTAGCACGACGCAAAAATCTCCTTAAAAGTCATCGTCGCCAATCGCACTGGGACATGCGGGATGCAAAGGGGACGCTCTAAACCCGGGCCTCTGCTTCAATAGGAACGCGAAATTCCGACTTTGACTTTTTCCCTGTTTTCGGCATTTTTCGTAGCACGACGCAAAGAATCTCCTCAAAAATCATCGTCGCCAATCGCACTGGGACATGCGGGATGCAAAAGGGACGCTCTAAATCGGTCCTCTGCTTCAAAAAGGGAAAGGAAATTTTGACTTTGACTTTCCGTGTTTTTTGGCACTTCACTAGCACGACGCTAAAGAATCTCCTCAAAAGTCATCGTCGCCAATCGCACTGGGACTATGCGGGATCGCAAGGGCACGCTCTAAATCGGTCCTCTGCTTCAAAAAGGGAAAGCGAAATTCGACTTTGACTTTTTGTGTTTTCGGCATTTTACGTAGCACGACGCAAAAAAATCTCCTCAAAAATCATCGTCGCCAATCGCACTGGGACATGCGGGATGCAAGGCACGCTCTAAATCGGTCCTCTGCTTCAAAAAGGGAAAGCGAAATTCGACTTTGACTTTTCCCTGTTTTCGGCACTTTACGTAGCACGACGCAAAGAATCTCCTCAAAAATCATCGTCGCCAATCGCACTGGGACTATGCGGGAGCAAGGGCACGCTCTAAATCGGTCCTCTGCTTCAAAAGGAACGCGAAATTCGACTTTGACTTTTCCCTGTTTTTGGCACTTCACGTAGCACGACGCAAAAAATCTCCTTAAAAGTCATCGCCCAAACGCACTGGGACTTGCGGGGCGCAAGGGCACGCTCTAAATCGGTCCTCTGCTTCAATAGGAACGCGAAATTCGACTTTGACCCTTTTGTGTTTTCGGCACTTCACGTAGCACGACGCTAAAGAATCTCCTCAAAAGTCATCGTCGCCAATCGCACTGGGACTATGCGGGATCGCAAGGGGAAGCTCTAAATCGGTCCCTGCTTCAATAGGAACGCGAAATTCGACTTTGACTTTTCGTGTTTTCGGCACTTCACGTAGCACGACGTAAAAAATCTCCTCAAAAGTCATCGCCCCAAACGCACTGGGGGCTGTGCGGGATGCAAAGGGGACGCTCTAAATCGGTCCTCTGCTTTAAAAGGAACGCGAAATTCGACTTTGACCCTTTTTTGTTTTCGGCACTTCCCCGTAGCACGACGCTAAAGAATCTCCTCAAAGTCATCGTCGCCAAACCCCACTGGGACTATGCGGGATCGCAAGGGCACGCTCTAAATCGGTCCTCTGCTTCAATAGGGAAAGCGAAATTCGACTTTGACTTTTTGTGTTTTCGGCATTTTACGTAGCACGACGAAAAAAATCTCCCCCAAAGTCATCGTCGCCAATCGCACTGGGGCGTGCGGGATCGCAAAGGGGACCCCTAAAAACGGTCCTCTGCTTCAATAGGAACCGAAAATTTCGGACTTTGACTTTCCGTGTTTTCGGCACTTCCCCGTACACGACGCAAAGAACCTCCTCAAAACCCCCTCCCTTTTTGCCCCTTCGCCCCCCTGGGAACCCATTTTCGGGATCCCCCCCAAGGGCCCTTTTTAAATTGGCCCCCCGCCCCTTTTTAGGCCCCCGGGGAAAATTTTTCCCCTTTGGGGCCCTTCCCCTTTTTTGGGATTTTACTTGCCCCGGCGCAAAAGGGAAAACTCCCTCAAAAGGGGGTCGGGCGGGCCAAACCGGCCTGGGGCTTGGCGGGGAATTCCGGGCCCCCAAGGGGGCCCCTTTCGGTCCTCGCCTTCAAAGGGAAAGGGTTCGTTTGGAAAGGAAAACGACTTTGACTTTTCGGGTTTTTGGCATTTTACGTAGCACGACGCAAAAAAATCTCCTCAAAAATCATCGTCGCCAATCGCACTGGGACCCGCGGGATGCAAGGGGACCTCAAATCGGGGCCTCTGCTTCAATAGGAACCGAAATTCGACTTTGCTTTTCCCTGTTTTCGGCACTTCACGTGCACGCGGGAAAAATCCCAAAAACACGCACCCAAACCCCACCGGGGGTTCGGAAAGGAAGGGCCGCCCTTTGGCCCCTGCTTTTGGAACCCCCAAAAAGATTTGAAATTTTCCCCTGTTTTTGGGTTTTCGTTCACCGCCGAACCCAAAAACCCCCAATTGGGTCCTCAAAGGGCCCCAAAAAGGCCCGCTTTTGGAAACCCGCTTTTTACCCTTTTTTTCCCCTTTGACCCCTTTTTTGGACCCCGGAACCTAAAAGAAATTTTTTAAAATTTAAACGCACGGGGCTAATGGGGCCCAAAGGGGCTCAAAACGGGGGGTCTGGGGCCAAAAAACGGGAAAACCCACTTTGAAATTTTGGGGGTTTGGCCTTTTTGTAGCCACCCGGGCCCCCAAAAAATTTTGGGCCAATCGCAC
>NW_023144625.1:327054-366492 GCF_012932325.1 Thrips palmi | reverse complement strand
AACAGGAACACGAAATTCGACTTTGATTTCCCCGTGTTTTTGGCACTCACGTAGCACGACGCTAAAGAATCTCCTCAAAAGTCATCGTCCCCAAATCGAACTGGGACTATGCGGGATCGAAAGGGGCACGCTCTAAATCGGTCCTCTGCTTCAATAGGAACGCGAAATTCGACTTTGACTTTCCGTGTTTTCGGCACTTCACGTAGCACGACGCTAAAGACTCTCCTTAAAAGTCATCGACACCAATCGCACTGGGACTGAGCGGGAACGCAAGGGCACGCTCTAAATCGGTCCTCTGCTTCAATAGGAACGCGAAATTCGACTTTGACCTTCCGTGTTTTTGGCACTTTACGTAGCACGACGCTAAAGAATCTCCTCAAAAGTCATCGTCGCCAATCGCACTGGGACTATGCGGGATCGCAAGGGCACGCTCTAAATCGGTCCTCTGCTTCAATAGGAACGCGAAATTCGACTTTGACTTTCCGTGTTTTCGGCACTTCACGTAGCACGACGCTAAAGAATCTCCTCAAAAGTCATCGACACCAATCGCACTGGGACTGTGCGGGAACGCAAGGGCACGCTCTAAATCGGTCCTCTGCTTCAATAGGAACGCGAAATTCGATTTTGACTTTGCGTGTTTTCGGCACTTCAAGTAGCACGACGCTGAAGAATCTTTTCAAAAGTCATCGTCGCCAATCGCACTGGGACTATGCTGGATCGCAAGGGCACGCTCTAAATCGGTCCTCTGCTTCAATAGGAACGCGAAATTCGACTTTGACTTTTCGTGTTTTCGGCACTTCACGTAGCACGACGCTAAAGAATCTCCTCAAAAGTCATCGTCGCCAATCGCACTGGGACTCTGCGGGATCGCAAGGGCACGCTCTAAACCGATCCTCTGCTTCAATAGGAACGCGAAATTCGACTTTGACTTTTCGTGTTTTCGGCATTTCACGTAGCACGACGCAAAAGAATCTCCTTAAAAGTCATCGTGGCCAATCGCACTGGGACACTGCGGGATAGCAAAGGCACGCTCTAAATCGGTCCTCTGCTTCAAAAGGAACGCGAAAATCGACTTTGACTTTCCGTGTTTTCGGCACTTCACGTAGCACGACGCTAAAGAATCTCCTCAGAAGTCATCGTCGCCAATCGCACTGGGACTATGCGGGATCGCAAGGGCAAGCTCTAAATCGGTCCTCTGCTTCAATAGGAACGCGAAATTCGACTTTGACTTTGCGTGTTTTCGGCACTTCACGTAGCACGACGCTGAAGGATCTCCTCAAAAGTCACCGACACTAATCGCACAGGGACTCTGCGGGATGGCAAAGGCACGCTCTAAATCGGTCCTCTGCTTCAATAGGAACGCGAAAATCGACTTTGACTTTCCGTGTTTTCGGCACTTCACGTAGCACGATGCTAAAGAATCTCCTCAAAAGTCATCGTCGCCAATCGCACTGGTACTATGCTGGATCGCAAGGGCACGCTCTAAATCGGTCCTCTGCTTCAATAGAAACGCGAAATTCGAATTTGACTTTTCGTGTTTTCGGCACTTTACGTAGCACGACGCTAAAAAATCTCCTCAAAAGTCATCGTCGCCAATCGCACTGGGACTATGCGGGATCGCAAGGGCACGCTCTAAACCGGTCCTCTGCTTCAATAGGAACGCGAAATTCGACTTTGACTTTTCTTTTTTTCGGCACTTCACGTAGCACGACGCTAAAGACTCTCCTCAAAAGTCATCGTCGCCAATCGCACTGGGACTATGCGGGATCGCAAGGGCACGCTCAAAACCCGGGTCCTCTGCTTCAATAGGAACGCGAAATTCGACTTTGACTTTTCGTGTTTTCGGCACTTTACGTAGCACGACGCTAAAGAATCTCCTCAAAGTCACCGTCGCCAACCGCACTGGGACTGTGCGGGATCGCAAGGGCACGCTCAAAATCGGTCCTCTGCTTAAAAAGGAAGGGGAAAAATCGACTTTGATTTTCCGTGTTTACGGCACTTCACGTAGCACGACGCTAAAGACTCTCCTCAAAAGTCATCGTCGCCAATCGCACTGGGACTATGCTGGATCGCAAGGGCACGCTCTAAATCGGTCCTCTGCTTCAAAAGGAACGCGAAATTCGACTTTGACTTTTTGTGTTTTCGGCACTTTACGTAGCACGACGCTAAAGAATCTCCTCAAAAGTCATCGTCGCCAATTGCACTTGGCCTATGCGGGATCGCAAAGGCACGCTCTAAATCGGTCCTCTGCTTCAATAGGAACGCGAAATTCGACTTTGACTTTTCGTGTTTTCGGCACTTCACGTAGCACGACGCTTAAGAATCTCCTCAAAAGTCATCGTCGCCAATCGCACTGGGACTATGCGGGATCGCAAGGGCAAGCTCTAAATCGGTCCTCTGCTTCAATAGGAACGCGAAATTCGACTTTGACTTTGCGTGTTTTCGGCACTTCACGTAGCACGACGCTAAAGAATCTCCTCAAAAGTCATCGTCGCCAATCGCACTGGGACTATGCGGGATCGCAAGGGCACGCTCTAAACCGGTCCTCTGCTTCAATAGGAACGCGAAATTCGACTTTGACTTTTCGTGTTTTCGGCACTTTACGTAGCACGACGCTAAAGAATCTCCTCAAAGTCACCGTCGCCAACCGCACTGGGACTGTGCGGGATCGCAAGGGCACGCTCTAAATCGGTCCTCTGCTTCAAAAGGAACGGGAAAATCGACTTTGATTTTCCGTGTTTACGGCACTTCACGTAGCACGACGCTAAAGACTCTCCTCAAAAGTCATCGTCGCCAATCGCACTGGGACTATGCTGGATCGCAAGGGCACGCTCTAAATCGGTCCTCTGATTCAAAAAGAACGTGAAATTCGACTTTGACTTTCCGTGTTTCGACACTTCACGTAGCACGACGCGAAAGAATCTCCTCAAAAGTCATCGTCGCCAATCGCACTGGGACTATGCGGGATCGCAAGGGCACGCTCTAAATCGGTCCTCTGCTTCAATAGGAACGCGAAATTCGACTTTGACTTTTCGTGTTTTCGGCACTTCACGTAGCACGACGCTAAAGAATCTCCTTAAAAGTCATCGTCGCCAGTAGTTAGACGGGTACAAACTTGCATTGCCTACCCTGCCAGGGGGCAGGGGCAATGCAAGCCTGCACCCGTCCGACTCCGAAACTCCTCTACGTGAATGCCGTTCCCAAGGCCGTGAGGTTGCGGGCTGCCTACTCATCAGGCGCTGAGCTCGGGTCCGTGCACCTGGTTGCCTACCTATTAGGCGCTCCCGTATTCGTGCCCCCCCGGTTGCCCTCCCAACCCGGCCCTGCCAAGCATCCTTGCAATGGGTTGACTGAAACCAGGCGCCTCCTGTTTTCATTTGGTTGCCTACCCATCAGGCGCTCCCGTATTCGTGCTCCCTCCAACCCCGGCCCTGCCCCAGCATCCTTGCAACGGGTTGACTTCAACCAGGCACATCGTGCATATTATTCGGGTTGCCTCACCATCAGGCGTGATGTGCTTTGGTGAGCAATGAAAAAGAGACTTGGTATTCATTTCATAGTTTTATTCATTGAAAAAAGGTTTGTACAGTTTGATGATTGTGACAAAAATTAAAAATCTAAATAGTTGGTACAGGATAATTTTCAAACACTCAAACAAATACTCGTAGTGTAAACTGGATTGTTTCTCTACAAACTCCGCACTTTGTTTGCGCGGGGAGGCAAAGTGTACAGGTGTAAAGGTGTGCACAGGGAAGAACTACGACGTTTGCATCGTATTCACAGCAGATTTGACATTGACCTTTTTCATGAGTGTTACTCGGACCTTGTTGAGTGTGCTGCGACACCACCTCTTCAGGTAAGTGCTTCTTAATGATGTGACTGAAATGTTCTGGAACATCTTTTACAGAGTGTAACACGTTTTGAACTTGGTCCACAAATTTTCTTCCATGGTTCCGCAAAAGAAAACCACAATAAGGGGAAAAAGTCGCGTGTTCGAATGGAGGAACATCGTCTTTCGCCCAGTGGCATAATGACATGCCACAGTGGAAGCACATGGCAATGTCAGAATGTCCCAAGTAATAGAAGCCATCTTCAGCTAGTGCTTTTGACGAGACATGTGCATCTTTGGGCCAAGAATCGAATGTGTTCATTCTGCTTTCCAGTGTGGAATATTTAGGGTAGAGAGGTGTTATGAATGGTAGAATATTGTGTTGCACTGCAAACGGGTCGTACAGTCCATTGGTTTGAGTGATATGATCAAGTGGCCGAGTTGCTTGTGCGAATTCTGATATGAGGTCCTCAGTTTCGCGATCAAATACTGGAGGCTCGTCGTATTCGTACACTGGATTGGTGTCCAAGTCGCTGATTAGCCCTGCTGGAGGATGGCGATAAATGGGATTGACTTCCAACCGAAATACCACAGTATCGCCTCCGTCGAAGCCTGAGTCCGTGTCGCTCTCCAGAGTGTCCTGCTCTACAGGCGTTGCCTGATGTGGATCCTCGGGGGCCGCAGGAATGTCTCTAGTGTTAGTGGTGAAATCCTCAACGGCCCCTGTAGTCCCAAGGAGTGGATTGGCTTCCGTGTCGGAGTCCGTGGGTGGAAGTGTTTCCTCTCGCTCCGTGTCCAGTGTTGGCTCCATGGTAGTGTCCTGTGTGAGTGTCGCGTGTTGAGTGGCGCGTGTGACTGCCTGCGTCTGCTCTTGTTCCTGAGGGCACCCGCTACCGCGCTCGGCGGCTCACTTGGCAGTCCAATCAGCGGTGCGTCCGCTCAGATCCCTGCGACAGTCCCCTCCCCCCCGTCCCCTCTCTCCCCCTTCTCGTTTCGCCAGCACCCACCTTCCGTCACGCTGCCGCCGGGCCGGCCTGAGCCTCCGCCCCAGCCCCCTCTCGCCCCCTCACTCTCCGTCTCTCTTCCACCTTCGTCAGTCTCCGTCGCACTGCCGACGGGCCGGTCTGGCCCTCCCCCCCTCCTACCCCCGTTGTCCGTCTCGCTTGCTCCTTCGTCAGTCTCCGTCGCACTGCCGACGGGGCGGACTGGTCCTCTCGTCCCCTCTTGTCCCCCTTTCGTCGCCTCGTCGTCCGTCTCGCTTGCTCCTTCGTCTGACTCCGTCGCACTGCCGCCAGGGTTACTTGTCACTTCCACTTCGTCTGTCTCACTCACTCCGCATTGCATGGGTGCAGTCTGGTTTTCTACGGTGTGTGACCCTGCTGCTTGTCCTCTCTCGATCTCATTAGGACTCGATTGGGAAACTTCATGTGGACGATGCTCGCAGATGCCCTCAAAGCATTGAATCAAGAGGGCGCAGATCATAATGACAGCACAAATTGCTATCATTCCATCCATCGGTGGGCTTTCCTCGGCGTTTCCCTCCGCGTTTCCCTCTGCGTCCATGGTTCCGTTTAGTGTGGACATTTTTCTTTTACGAGCTTTTGAGTCGAAATAAAAGACGGAGTTTGTTTTGGTTCTGCGTGCGCGCGGTCCCGCGGCTGAGGCGTGAATGAGGCCCGCCTCCGCGGAAAATCCATCAAGCCTTCGACGCGGGCGCCGTTTGTTTTATAGTCGTGCCCGGCACGACGTTCACGTGCACTGGAGCCCTTGTTTTCCCGGGGGCCCTCGAGGGGTAGCCCTTGGCCGGGTAGCCTTCGGGTCCTGGTGACCAGGACTTGGCCGTCAGTCTGCCATGTGCTGTTGTAGATGCACCATGTGCTCCCGTGCGCGCTGCTCGTCGAGCTCCTCGAGCTCTTCTACTAGTTCCAGCTCAACTAGTTCGTCTTCTTCGTCCTCCTCATCTTCAACAAGTTCGTCGTCAAGTTCTTCTTCGACGACCTCGACGAGTCACTCGTCGAGGTCGTCGAGGAGTCGGTCCCCTGAAGAGGCGCCCCGACCGCCGTTCTCGCCGCACTCTCCAGAAGAGGCGCCTCCGGCGCCGTTTTCTCCGCGCACCCCGCCCTCGGTGAGTATGTTTCTGAGTTTGCTCAGGCCAGTCAATAATGATCGCGTCAGTGCAGTGATTTTACGTTATTATTCCGCCGTGTATATTCCGCTTCGTGTTCACCCTTCTTGCTAGTGATGAGTGTGTGTGTGTGTGTGTGTGTGTGTGTGTGTGTGTGTGTGTGTGTGTGTGTGAGTTGGTAGCTGCAGCATTATGCGGTTACACTCGTATACGGGTCCCGCAAAGTGCGGTTTTGTAGCAAAATGCGGTCGACCGCATTTTCTCACCGCATTATGATGTTGGTGGCCAAGTTCCCTAGTTCCGGTTTTAACCACCAGGGCGGCGCTGAAACTCGCGTTTACACAAATCGTGGGCGTCACCTCAAAGCATTTTGCGGTCAAAGTCTCAGCGAAGCGTTCAGTGTGCTACTATCAACGCCAAAGTCTACACCCGGGGGTTTTCGGGTATGGAAAACTCATTTCTACCAAAATCAACCCCTATAAATGAACGCCAGGGTCGGATCCAGAACTCGACAGGGGGAGCCGCTCAATGTACATTCAACAAACTGCACAGTGTGCATGGCTTACTCCACCTCGAGCATGCATGGCATGCACACTCCAATGAGCAGTGAGCTTGGCAGGCACACTGTTTCCAGCAAAGTGACTAACCAGGACTGCATGCTGCAAGGCACACGCTTCGGAACGACAAAACCTATGACCGTTTGAGTTGTCCGGCTCGTTAGGCCCGATAACGGATTGGCAGGTGCAGCTGAATGGCATGGCAGGCGCCTGCAGGCAATCATCAGGCGTGGATCCCCGGGGTGGGGGGTGGCGATGCGGGCGTCGCCTCCCGCCTGAAAGGTAGGCAAAAAGTCGCACATTGCCCCTCTAAGTAGGCAACTTTTGGTCTGGATCCGCCCCTGGCAATCATATGGAGACGTTGGCTGCGTGAGTTAGCATCACGGGTTGTGCATAATCCGATCCTTTACAGGCCTAGTCACAGCGTGACCTGCTCAGCTTAGCGCAGCCAAACCAGCGTAGCAATCTTACAAATCGTTGCAACATGTTGGGCCCCACCTTTTCTGTCGACTGCAATAAATGCATTTGTGTGTAATCCGCAAAATGCTGGGCCGTAGCATATGTGTACATCGCAGAATGCTGGTCTTAAGCTTGTGTGTAAACCGCAGAATGCTCGATTCAAGCGCACACATACCTCATTGGAGTGTGCCATGCTAGTTTGTAGAGCAACTATCTGCGCCAAAGTCTACAACCGGGGGTTTTCGGGTATGAGAAACTCCTTTACATACAAAAGATAGTGAACTATAGGAGCAGTGTTGGTGCAGGTATGCGCCACCTGGCTTGTACTTTGCAAGCATGTACTACCACCTGGAGTGTACATGCGAGACATGCTCCAGCGTGGAGTGTACAGCAGTCATGCTTAAACTTGAAACATCCGGTAAGCACTTGATTTTGTAGAGTATGAAACCACATCGAGTGACTGGAGTAGGATTGCAACAAGGGCCAGCTGCATGGCATGTGTTTCCTCGCGTGATCTTACGTTGCGCCCAATGATACTGTCAGCTACTTTCCGCTGCTCTGCTAACTCAACAGTGTACTCAGTACACTCCCTTCAGTGTGTACTCATCTGAGTACACTCCGATGAGCGTGTACCCATTTGAGTCCTGGGATTGTACTCCATGAGTACACGCTCATGGGAGTGTACTTACATGAGTATACGCTCATAGAAGTGTTCTCGCGAGTACACGCCTAAGAGTGTGTACTGAGTACACTATTGAGTTTGCTGAGTGGATTAAAGTTGTTGCTGAGTTCAGCAGATGATATATTATAACCTACAACCATACATTGAATAACTACACAACATTAAGGCCTCAGCAAGCTCGAACTCTCGAGTTCAGAAACCTAACGCTCATTCCATAATAATTGTGTAGAGCCACACGGCGAAGCGAAGTGAAGAGAGGCACACCATCGCGTGCGTGCGCGACAATGAGCGGCGCTGGGCGTCAGCATGGCTCGGCTCTACAATTAAGTTTTTATGTGGTAACTGACTCATCAGCCGGCGGACCGTTTTGTAGTTGATGTTTTTATAGATGTATGCATATCCGCTTTAGTCTCTTCGCGGCCCGAACGGACGCAAGGTAAGCGACCAAGAGACGACAAACGGACTAAACTCTAGCCGGCAACCGCCTTACTCCGCAGGATCTTTTCATCGTTCGGTCTTCTTGATTTTGAGTTGTGTAAAAAGGCTCATCGATGGGCAGCACTCAGGTCAAGAAGCGAAGACCGCATGGAAACGCCTACCGTCTGTTTCGCGTCATATCGTCTCGATGTGAGTTGCTGCGCTCCTCTCGACCATCGCATCCCTTTGCGGCTACTTCCACACTGGGTTGTACCTGCGGTTTTAACTTTAGAAACTCAAGAGTGTACACTCCACCTGGAGCGGAGCATACCTGGCATGTACACTCCGTGCATGTACACTGAAGTTTCCGACCTTAATGCATGTAAAGCAGAGCAACAGTGTACATGCAGGTAGACGCTATCTCGCGTGTACTTGGCAAGCATGCTCCAACGTGGCGTGTAGCAAGCATGCTGCAGAGTGGAGTGTAAATGCAGGCATGCTTCAACCTGAAGCATGCTATGTACTCTCTGGGGTTTTGTAGAGTAGTGCAGCCCACTGATGTAAGTGGGCTGCACTACGCAGCGCGGGGTCACGCAGGGTCAAAGGCGGTCCAGGTGAGTCACGCCATGCGACGCGCACACGACCTAGCACTGCTCTAGCTACTGCAGTCATCGTCGCACACCCAGAAAAACGCGCTCTTGTTCTACAAGCTCTTAAGTGCTTGAAAATTTTCTTTAAATCAGGATCTTGTCATAAGAGCAAATGATCTTGTCACTTTAACATATGTTTGCTAAACAAAAATGAGTTTCTGAACCACGGACAGGGGTATTACGAGCCCGTGACTGTGCCAACTTGGCTACTCTCTTCCCCTGAAAAATAGAATGTTGCCGGGACGCCTTTATCGACGAATGAGAGGGGATGCGTAAAAAAAACGAGCTCGCTCCCTTTCCTTGTGCCCCAAATGTCCCCTGTCCATTTTCTGGCAGAACAACAATATCAGACAATACTTTGGGAGAAGAAACTTTTCGCGTCACGGGGAGTTAAGCCCCTGAACCCGACTTAATATCCAGCCGCCAGGCACGGAGACCAGTGAGCTACCGCACTGTTGATGGCGGAGCAGAGCGCACGGCATCGCACAGTGGGGCAGAAACCGGTGGAGGCGGCCAAAATTCTACACGTGTTTTGAGCTCTAGAGTCACTACATGGGACTCAAACCAAACGTGTGACCCCACCAATGGATTCCTCGTTCGGAGAGCAATCCGTTGGTGGGGTCACACGTTTGGTTTGAGTCCCATTTAGCGACTCTGGAGCTCAAAACACGTCTCGAATTTTGGCCGCCTCCGCCGGTTTCTGCCCCACTGTGCACCGTAGCTGCGGGTTCTGTGTTGAGTGACGCATCGTCGGTGCCATTGCCAACCAGAGCCACAGCAACATTTTGCGATCCCAGATAACTCAGTAGTCCTGTGGTCATAGGCGATGGGCTTTAACAAGAACATCCGTGGATCGAATACTCATGATAATTTGTTTTGACTGACAATTTGGGCGGCCTGATCTTTGAACATTGATCTTTCAACAAGAGTATTTGGATCTTGATGACAGCAAGAGCAAAACTCTTGGCACTTATAATCTTTTTTCAGAAGCTATAAGAACCGGTCTCAATGTTCGAAATGCACTTGTCACAATGGAAATTCGTCTCCCTCACGGTCAGTTGGCACTTTCCTCTAGGCATTTTCCTCTTGCCACAATGATCTTGTGACAAGAGAGTCCTTTTTTCTGGGTGCACCGACTCTCGCCAGGTCAGCGCTTCTCGCTTACGCTCTCAATCTTTCTCGTATCCGAACCCCAATGCACGCTCGTCATTCATTTACTCGTGGCTTTGTACAATCCACGTGCGTTTGACAAGGCGCTGCCTTATCAGAAAAGATCCAGGCTTCGTTTTCTAAGTGCTGCAAACTGTTCCAGGCTGAATACGGCTGATTCGTCGTGGGAGACGGGGCTGGCACGATATGCAGCATCTTTGCAGTGCACAGAGGCGCCGGCCGGCGACGCAGAGGGCCGCATTCAACCCGGACAAGAGTGAGTTGAGTCTACCTGTCACGCTCAGCGTCGACATATAAGTATAATTTTCTGGCCAATTGTCGCCTGGTTGGGGCGTCCGAGAACAGGCGCGTCTCAATAGAATTTTGCTAAGGGCGGAAGGGGGGGGTGCTTTTTGCCTATTTACAGGGGCAAAGTAGTGCATTTTGCCTACCTTTCAGGCGGCCTCCCAAAGGGAGTAATTACCCCCATTAACAACCCCCCCCCCAAAGCCGCGCCTGTCCGAGAAAGATGACGCGGCGCCCCTACCACACCGTGACCGTGCCGGCTAGCGCTGGGCAGCTGATCGGGGCGCAGGCGCAAAGTGTGCAAGCTTTACGATTTTGAATTCACGTTAATTTTGAGGGATCTCGTTAGCAAGTGGCATACCCCACACCTTACCCCTCGCTCTGGTTGCTGTGGTGTCAATAACACTTGCCGTAGACCATCGACGTTGCCAGGCAACAATGAGCCACCGCTCGGGATACTACTGTCCGCGGATATGTTGAGCAGCCGCTCTGCAACACCGCCCCTCATTGGCCAAGGGGCGTGCGAGAATTACTTGTTGGTGAGCTAACGACCTGAACTCTAAGGGACGCGTGTGCCAGAGCTGTGCGCCCACGAAGCAATTTATTTCAGGAGCGGATAGAAGAACTTCGTGTTCAGGGCGAAGAAATACGCAGAGAGCGGGCTAATTTGGAGCCATTGCTTGCCGCCGTCAGGAATTCCCAACGTGAGACAGCAATGATGCAACCTGACCTCGAGCAGGGCCTACCGTTACAAAAACATGCTCAAGTGACTCTCAGAAATAGAAATCTCACTGTTAACCTATTTAGAAGAACTGTTTCGTCAATCTGTCTCTCTCTCACTTTAGAAGTGTGACAGAGACAGATCAACGAGACAGTCCTTCGGAAACGGTCGACTACCAAACTCAAACACTCCCTGTTGGTTTGCAGGCACCGTATTAAGCGATCTCTCAGAAGTTCGAGGCCAGGCTCCGGTTGAGAACTGGCTACAGGTATGCCCGCACCCTACACGGAGAGAGAGAGAGAGAGAGAGAGAGAGAGAGAGAGAGAGAGAGAGAGAGAGAGAGAGAGAGAGATGGTGGCTGCACGGCCCTATCCCTACCGCCTGCTGCTGTGAGCAGTGAAGCCAAAACGGTTCCCTCGGTAGCACGGTGGAGGGAGCTACGGTGGCGGCACGAGGCCCGCTCCGCCTGTACTTGCGCTGAAGCACGTTTTGGGGCGAGATAGGGTTTTTTTACCGCTCACGAGATGGCGCGCGCGACGCTAGACGGCTGGCTCGAGCACTCGTCCGGCCTACCTGCGGTCCGGGCCGCGCACCCTTCCCGCCGCTGGACAGGGGTCAGCTTAGCCCAGAGGTGCCTGGGCCGAGAGGCGCGCGGGCCGAACGCGAGCCGAACGGTGTTCGGCTGGACTTGGTCACCCGCTCGGCGGGACCCGCCTCGTCAACAGTCGCCAGCCGTGGCGTGGCGGAGCGGCGGGGATTGGCCGGACACCGTCGCGGCTAAGCTGAGCCCTGTCCCACAGCGGGAAGGGTGCGCGGCCCGGACCGCAGGTAGGCCGGACGAGTGCTCGAGCCAGCCGTCTAGCGTCGCGCGCGCCATCTCGTGAGCGGAAAAAACCCTATCCCCCGACCCAAAACGTGCTTCACGCTAGGCAGGCAGCCTCGTGCCGCCAGTGGCGGCACGAGCCCCGGTCAGCTTCGCGCAGAGGGACCTATGGTCTTCGGGACTCTTCCCTGATTCTTTCTCTAAGCTCGAACCAGTGGCGGATCAGTGCCGCAACCGAGTCCATCTACACCGTGACCCGCATCCGTGGCATACACTCACGCCCCTTTTCAGGAGCAGCTGGAGAGGCTGGATGGGAGGGAGCAGGAGAGAGTGAGGAGCCGGGAGCTCTTGCAGGCCACCCTTTTCTACTTGCGAGAGGCCAAAAGTAACTTTTCGGCACAGTGGGAGTGGCCATGCGATTAGCAGACATGGACCTCAGAAGTACACTCATAACCCCATCTTTTGCAGGGGTAGAAGCAAACATCAGGCCAACTCAGCTGCCGGGGAGGCCTGGATGGCGGCGAGCGCTGAGCGACAGCCAGAAGTCGCTGCCCCGGCGTGCTCCGCCCCCGCCACCTCGCACCTTGCACCCACCACCGCGTGTCACTCGAAGCCCAACGCCCATTGGGCCCACGCCAACACCAGTGCAATCGCACCAGTAAGTCAAAAGTCTTGTTTTTCTCGAGGTTTGAAGGTGCAGTTGTGGTTAGAGCATCCCAAAATGTTTAGCGAGTGCAGCGACCAAGGCTTAAAATCCGGGCATAAAGAGGCCTTGCTTCCTCAGGTTCTATATCTGCTTTTTTTTAGAAGCATCACTAGCGCCGCTTTCAGCGTCAGCCTGTCTCACAACGTGCCAGTTCTGGCACCTTCAGGAGGCCACGACTTCTCAGAGGGTGGCCACCCCCGTCCTGCAGTTTCACGTGCCCATGCAGCACCGATTCTGAACCAACCACGATGGCGAATTTAAATGGAGGCAAGCCCAAGAACCTATCATGTTCATGTGGGGACAAAGGTCTCAATAGAGGACTTGGCCCAGGCGAAATGCCATGTTCGTGAAGATTTTTTCTTTCTCTCTTCTTATTTCCTCTAGGTCAAGTCCTCTATAACAGAACGCCGCAACGCGCAGAGAGCAGAACGGCCCTGCAGGCTGATTCCGAACAGTGCTTTGTCGCTGTCTCTCTCGCACCCAGTCGAGACGCCCTGTAAGTGCGAGAGAGAGCGACGAAAGCAGTGCTCGGAACACGGTCTGCCTCCACTGTGGGGCTGGCCATAAGATTCAGCTCCCCAAGCTCACCTCAGGCCGACAATATAGGCCAAGTAGTGATGGTTCAAGCCGGGTGTCATGGAGCTGCTCCTCTTAACCGAATTCAAACCTTCCGCCGTTACCTTACTACGCCTCGCCACTTCGCCGCAGCGCAAACAAGCGACGTGTTAGCAGCGTCGGCCGCTCCCCCGCCCCTCCCCGCGCCCCCCGTCGCGCTCCTCCAGGGTGGTGCGCGACGGGGGGCGCGGGGAGGGGCGGGGGAGCGGCCGACCGCTACCACACCTCACTTGCGCCAACAGCGCAACGCCGATGCTGGCTCCCGCCGCCACCGCTCGGTCGGCTCGAGGGCGAACAGACGGAACAGCCCGAAGAACATACAGACGGAACGCAGCCGAGTCTCGTCGCTCAGCTGAGCCTGAGCCTGAGCCAGTCAGCTAGTCAGCTGTGGCAGCGGCAGCAGGGGCAGCAGTGACCTTGACCTGGTGCCTAACTCGTGCCTGGCCGTGACCACGCAATCAAGGCGCGCGACACGAAGTCCGACGCCGTCTCCGAGCAGCTGACGACCATCACAACGACCACCCAGCCGACGCCAGGAAAGGCCGCAAGGTGCGGTTTCATCCCGGCGCAGCAGACGATGCCAGTTCGAAAAACGACCACGCTAATTCGATTGTGGGCTTTGAGTCAGATCAGAGTGACCCGCGGTTTGTCCGGCTACACTCCGCACCGCAACCCACCATGCCGCAACTTCACGCCGACGGACCTGTGTTGATCCGCCGATCCGGACCTCCGCGCCGACACCACGGCGCCGTCAACTGCGTCCTTCGCCGCCGTCCGCCTTCGATGCGATGCTTGCTGCCACCACACCGTGACCTCAAGACTTCACGTGTGCCTAAGAGTCGAGGAGTGAAATGTGTTTGCGTGTTTTTGTCTGGTATCTCGAACTCGTTTGAGCTGACCCAGCACTAAGTGTCCTAATTTGGCAGATGGGTAAATAGAAATGTGAGTGTGTATTCCCGTGCCTTGTGGCTAGCCTCGCGCAGGGCTTGGCCGAGACGGAGAGGGGAGCTTACGCTGGGCAGCGGCGCCAGCGCAGCTTCCTGCCTGCTGTGCTCTGCTCTCGGCTGTCTTCTGTCATCTCTGTCCGACCGCAGCTTGGGTCCAGCAATTTGCGGTGTACACTTTTAATCGCTTCCAGCATTCTGCGGTTTGCACACAATTCAACGTACGTACTTGCTTCTCGTGTAACGATATTTTGCTAGCATGCACGCGCACATGCTGAAGTAGCAAACGCCGTTTTGTTCTTTATGATCCGAAGCGAGGAGTATGTGACATGTGAGGTTATGTTGGGCTTTATTTATATTAAAAGCAATTAGTTGGCTTTGATGTCTAGCGTCATTTATTTATTTGCAAATTTCACGTTAAGAGCAGTGTCTTTGTGCAGAATTTAAGAAAAATCTGTGTCAATGAAATTAAAATCGAAGCTTACAGTGTTGGTCGGTACAATTTTGTTTTCTGTGCACTGTGAAAACATGGTGAAAAGGTCTGGTCTGTAACACCGGACTCGTTTACTCTTTTGTTGATTACAACTTACTTTTCTTTTTTCTTTTCCCAGTTCGGGATATTTTAATTTTAGTTGAGGATATCCAATTAGGGGAGTAGCATATCTGGCTCTGATTGGTTCCATGTTCCGAGTAACGTTATTGTAAATCAGTCGTGTTTAGCCATGTTACACTTTTGATTTAATGTCAATGCTAAAGTTATATGTGACTTTCAATCCAATAGCTCAGATATAAGAAGCTTATACTATCCTATGATTTTGTAGAAAATTTTTCAATCCTTTTGTTCTATACCAATCTATTTCTATTTCATCGAGTCTTCAATCCTATTGTTCTATACCAATTTATTTCTATTTCATCGAGTCTTCGATCCTTTTAATCCTTTTGTTCTATACCAATCTATTTCTATTTCATCGAGTCTTTTTCACACATAAATGGTTTTGAGTGTGTGTGGAGCCAGCATGACTAATTTAAAATAGATTTACCTAAAGTGGGTGGCAATGTCTGACCAGGTATTGGTACCTCCAGTTACTCTTCATACTTGCATATATTGGTTTAAGAAAACTGCACCTCTTCAAACTTCTGTTAATTCTTCCTGTTTTTATTATTTTCTAAATAGTTCATATCACTGCATTTCAGCTGAAGTAAAAGTGATTTATTCTGAAATCAACTCTCATTGTTAAGATTGATCTGATATGAGACAGAAGTGATTGTCTTTCACAAGTTAAGTTCTGTCCATTTCTTGACTGTCATTGTTTTTTAAATGAAAAAAGTTTGTGGCATCGACTCTTGTAAACTGTTTTGTCTACTCATTGTTTCTTTACACTGAGGTGAATTTGACACATCATCTGCAATAGGTCACCACTTTTAATTATTTTGTATTCAAAAATTTGTGCATAAGGTCTTACGCTTACGTTTTTGAAATTACATTTTTACCATACCATTTAAACTTGTATTGTTGCTTTGCTGTCATTTTAATGTTTTTGTTGCCACTATGCAAGGTTTTTGCTGCTATTATTTTCCTTTTTTTTAATTCCGTAAATTTTAACATTAACACTCCCCGATCCCCCCCCCTCTTTTCTTATCTTCACGTGGCAAGTATTTATTTTATTTACTGTTTTCGTTTCAGTGGGGAGCGGAAACATGTTGCGGCGAGCAAGGCTAGGGCAGCGAGATGACGATCCGATGTGCTGT
The DNA here is from genome assembly GCF_012932325.1 of Thrips palmi. NCBI lineage: Eukaryota > Metazoa > Arthropoda > Insecta > Thysanoptera > Thripidae > Thrips > Thrips palmi. The sequence continues at coordinate 350,760 of NW_023144625.1, read as the reverse complement.
TGCTCGTGTTCATGGGACATCCCGCTCAACCAACCAAGGCAGAGTTCCAGCGCCGTGCCGAGGAGGAAGTGTGTGGCGCCCGCTCGCTCGTCACGCAGCAAGGCTTCGGACTCAGACGCCAAGCCGCCCGATGCGGTAGGTCACGCCATTGCTCACGTCAGACATGCTTCGAGCTTCAATTCCAGCCGCTGTGCGCTTGCCGAGCACACGGCGGCTGCAGACTGATTCCGAAGGATCGTTTCGTCGCTGTCTCTCCCTCACCCCAACGGAACGCCCTTTGAGTGCGAGAGAGACAGGGACTCGGAGACAACAGATTACTGTACACGCGTTGCGTCGTCACCGTTAAATGTCGTCCTCCGCTTCCTCGTCCTGCGCCCGCTGCGCCTTCGCTGCGCGGCTGTCCCTTCTCCGCTTCAGCTTCACCGCGTGCGGGTCCTCCTCGTCCAGGATGCGGATGGTCTTGGATCTCCAGACGCCGCGGTGCCACGCGGCGTCCGGCCACTCCTCGCCGCGGACCAGGACGACCTTGACGTCGCGGTGCACTTGGTCCTTGTAGCGTTTCCGGATGCCGCCGACCGGGCGGGATCTTGGTGGGTGACCCGGCGCGACGAACACGGCGCAGGTGGCCGCGGGGGGAGGGGGCTACTGGAGGCGGAGTCGACGAATCGCGTTGATGATGGAGGGCACCTTCGTGATGGCTCGGACCTCGACGCTGCGCCAGCGCCAGGAGTTTGAGGCTTCATGGAACACGGCGCCGGCGGCCGGCCGTAGCACCTTGTTCTCCAGTACACTGCCAGGCGCGACTCCGGGGACTCCGTCAGGGTGAGCGTCTCGGTGGCGTATGTCGCCGCCGGGCGCACCACTGTCGTCGACATGCGCACCTTGGCCGCCACCGAGACCGTGCGGCGCCGGAACACTCTGGCCAGGGCGAAGTACGCGCGCATGCCTGCCAGCACGCGTTGCCGAACCTCCACGCCGGCGTCGTTGGCTTCGTTGATGGTGGACCCCAGGTACTTGAAGTTGGTCACCCGCCGGAATGCCACGTCGCCGACTTGGATGCTGTCGCCGTGCCGCGGGGGTGCGGGATACCACAGGGCGCCCCGGAAGAGCACTACGCAGACGGCGGCCACGCCCTGCTTGGTGGCCCCCACCACGGCGATGTCGTCGGCGTACGCGAGCAGGGCTGGGCAGCTCTGGGCGTTCCTGGTCCAAGTGTAACTCCCCGACCGCGCCCTCGAGGGCCAGGTTGAAGAGCAGGGGGTGAGGGGGGCCTCCTGCTTGACCCCCCAGGCCACGTCGAAGAACGGCGATAGGGCGCCCCGGAAGAGCACTGCGCAGGACGTGCCCTCCTGGGAGACACGGATTAGGTCCAGCAGGCCCGATTTTGGCCAGCGCCGCATACATGGAGGGGCGGTGCACCGGTGCCTTCACGAAGTCCACAAACAGCATGTGCGTGTCCTTCCCCCCCCCCCTCCCAACGATGTTCTAGGATGAGGCGCAGCAGCAGAATCTGGTCGTTGGTGGGGAGGCCGGCCGGCTGGACGAAGCCACGCGCCCGGCGCTGCAGCGGTGGCGTCAGGGTCAGGCGTTGCCGTGGGTGTCGGGGGAAGGGGGATGGTTGGTACTGGGGAGGGAGGGAGGGGGCCGTCGTCTGCTGAGTCTGTCGGGCAGAGGCGGCGTAAGGCGCCTCCCTCGGGGGCGCTACTGGGGGGCGTGGTGGTGCTGGGGGGTGTTCCTCCTGCGGGGGGCGCGGCACGGCGAGGAGCACGGAGAGGAACTGGCCGCGGCCGGAAGTAGAGTCCCCGCACACCCGGATCGTGCGTCCGGCCGGACCCGCGGACGGCGCGACGAGGCAGGACGGCGCCTCCTTGCGGAACACTCGCACATTGACCTTGTGAAGTTCCGCGCACGCGTGCCCCAGTTCCAGGCCGGCCTGGATCGGTGCGTTGGGGTCGCTCAGAAGCAGAAGATACTGTGACACTTCTTCCGGGCCGGTGAGGTCGTTGAGGCGGGCTGACGCCGTGAGGAACTGGTGAAAGTGATCCTGGTGTCGCTGCAGACAGACCGCCGCGCTGCGCCTCAGGGCTGTCGCCAGCGGGGGCGGGCCCCGGAGGGTGCATTCGGACACCTGATGCGCGAGAGCCTCGAGGAGCCGGTTGCCCCTGCCCTGCGCCCGCGCGCAGTGTAACATCCCTTCCGGGACGATCACTTCCCGTTTGTCTCGGGCCCGCACCCCGGTGATGATGTCGTGTTCCATTGGCACTTCGCACTCGCTCTCGCTCGCACTGGCACGGCCGGCGGCCGAGCAGGAGACTCCTGTTTACCGTGAGCATCTATGTTGCAGAAGCTGCGGCTGGCGCTTGATGGCCATCGAGGACGCTGTGATGACTCTGCCGTTGTGACTCCGTGGAGACTTGGCCGTGTGGGGCCGTCGTCGATGCCGGCGACTTTCGTTGCAGCCAGAATGAAGTTTCTATTGGATTGTGATCAAGGGTGAGTAATATAGGTCTACAAATTGAGCTATGATCTCTTATTACGTGAGCTCGTATTACTGTCCCATGAATTTTACTTTGTTGAATCGGGAAAAAGTTCTTCAAGGTGACACTTAAGTAATTCCATATCGAAGAAGCACAAAATATTTCTGGGTGTGAGCTTTCCATTTTTGCGAATACAATTAATAACTTTATTATTTGTTTTTCTCCCATTTTATGGATAGTTCAAGCTTTGTACAAAGCTATGAAGTGTTGGCAAATAACTTTTCATAGAATCCCTCTGTGTTGTAAATGGCTTTATCGCCGTCCCCGTTCCGGCCCCGGTGGCCCTGGCCGGCCTGGCCTGCCTGGTTCTTCCCTGGAGGGAGTGACCGCGGTGCTGTTTCGTGCACTCTGCCTAACCTGGCAACGTCGCCTCGCTGTGGTCTTCCTGCCTTGTTCGCTGCTCAGCTTGTGTGGGAACAATCGGAGGGGGGGGGGGGGAGATAACGAAGTCAAACCGGAAAGGAAATTACCAAAACTGCGGTTTTCTGTGACACCTGCATTTTGTTCCCACAAATATTAATTTTGGTCTCGACACGAGAGCGTTTCGTGTGGCAATTTTTCGCTCGGTTATAAACTACAATTCTGAAGGGTTGGCACTTCTGGGTACATGCTTTCCCGCTCAAATAGTCTCCTTCTCCTTCACCTTCTCCTGCTCGGTGAGAGCATTTTGGCGCTGAGAATTTCGTTTCGCACAGACTCTGTTGGCAAAATGAGACGTTCTTGTCGTGGTAAGAGTATTATATACTAGATCTGTTTGTCTACAGTCTAATCTTTCAGAATCGGAAAGAGATTTATCCTGTCTTGTCTGTAATTTGGGATAATTCAATGGTCTTACAAACCTCCCACCACTCTTGGCCGTCATTAACCGTTTGCTCAAAACTTCTATGCGATTAATAAGTCAATCTTCGCTCTAGATGGTGTGCTTTTCCTTCATTCGATGTTTTTCTCTTCAACAGTTCTTAAAATTTTGCCTGGAATCTTAATGAGCATTATAATGGCTCGGTTGAGGTTAGGTCATGTTACACGCTAGTGCGGCCCCTTTGCAATTTTCCCTCAGGATTTTTTTTTTCAATTTCCTAATGAGTCATTTTTACTGAATGTTCTGTTTTGATGATTGTAAATTTTTACTTATGTTTCTGTACTTGGGGTACCCCTGCTTTCATCCTTCTCATAAAGCACTTTTTCGAAGAACAGGTTTCCACTCTGTTCACAGTGTAGTTTCACCACTTGGCAGGCATCACATATTTGAGTTAACTGATTCAATATATTATAGCTTGACCTTTACTTTTACAGGTAAGCAGCGTTGTGCCTCGTCTGAGGATGAGGCAGGATTCCATGTAAGTACAAGTGAAGGTAACATTCTCTCTCAATTCAACACACATCGCGTTCAATGACGTATTCATTTAAAATTCTTTTAGTTTCACTTTTGATCAATACTGGTTTATTGGTTGTTGTTGAAAACTCTGGCATAACCTTTAAGGTGCTGCTGCAATTAGCAAGTCAGACGACTCATCTCATTTTTACTCAGTTGATTTATTTCGTGGCAGAACGTGCTGTTCATAATAAGTTAACTAGAAATGTTGGTTTCATGTGTACATACAGATGAGCCTCATCAGTGAATGACAAGAGCTGTGTTAACTCTGTTACGTTTATTGAGCCAAGAAAAACTATGATTAGTATAAGGGGCAGGAGTTTCTTGAATTAAAAATGCAAATTTTAGCCAATATTCAACTTGTAGCTCATTAGTTCACTTTTACTAGGTTGTTTGGTATCAATCATAAGGATGTTCCCTCTTCATAATTAGTGTGAAGAGGTGATTTGGTTTGGGGAAATGGGACTTTTTATTGGAAATTTTAAACCTTGTGCGCACGGGTTTAGTTCAACCAATTGGTCTAATCAATTGGGCCTGGTTTTATTTTGTTTAGTTCCACATTTGGAGTCCACATCATGCAGTTATCAAATTTGGAAAGAAAGAATTTGTCAAATACGTCGTTTCAAAATAATCATGTGACAATTTTGTTGAAAGTGTGGTATGAAACAAAGTAAAGACAGGCCCATGTTCTTAGACCCACTCGTTGAACTGAAAAAGGTTTGCTCTCCTCAAGAAACCTTGGAGAGTAGACACAGCTCACAATATTTATTGATGAGGCCTGAAAGTACATAGAAAACCAATATTTTATGTTCGCTCATTTTCGATGGTCTTTCTGCCCAGAAACAAATTAACTGGTACTCTTGTATAAACCAAAATATTGCTGAAAATAAAGATCTTATCTAACAATAGGGTGAAAGTGATTTAATCAAGAGGCAGACTTTTATTAAACTTTATGTTCACAAAATTCTAGCAATATGCATGAATGTGTAAGATTTCTGTTGTATTTGCCACTTACACTAGCCTACTTACAGGCGTTTTCAATGCCAGGGCAGTCCAGTGTGGTCAGCGTCTTGGGTGCTAGTACCTCTCTTTTCAGCAGTCCGGTCTGGTCATAAAATGTCCGCCTTTTCTAAACAAAAAGCACCTAAAACCTTGGAAGGTAAACAGCAGCTTGGGATTTTCCCAAACTAAAGCTGGAGATTAGTGCTTAAATGATCGATGATCATTCATTTGGGATAACATTGAGGAAAAGGAATATGCTGGTTCTGGGTTCTGGTAGCTTGGTTACTATTGCACTTTAGTCTAGTTGATTCCACAATTTTCTGGTCAAATCTTCTTGTATTTTCCTACTTACTATCCAAACAAACACAAGAAAACAAATTTTTAAACAATTACAAAAAAGACAGTCAAACAAAACAGTTTTTACTTCTGCTATCAATAAAGTATTTGCTTATTTCATTTTTATTTTAAATTTGTATGTGTGTTCTTTTCAGGTAGAAGAATTTCCAGAGATGGGAAGAGGGGTTGTGACTGACATTCCTTTTAAAACTGGAGATTTTGTCCTGGAATATAAAGGAGAGCTAATTACTGGTGTTGAAGGTCGAAAACGTGAGGAGAGATATTCCGAAGGGCCATCTTACCTGTACTTCTTCAATTTTGAAGGCAAAGAACTTTGGTAGGTGTTGGTTCTATTTGTTGGTTGGTACATACCATACTATTATTTGTTTATCTATGGGGTCTGTGTTAAAGGGGTATCCAGCCAGAAGGCACAGTTTTTGGTCCTTCAAATTGACCAACAGAATGTTTAACTTTGCTAGGCAATTAATCGTTGTATAATCCTTTCATTTTTCTCTTAGTCTTGACAGTTCCTTTTTGTTCAGCAAGATTTTTTTCATCGTTCTGTTTCTCACTTTGCAGTATTGATAGCAGTGCTGAGACTATTTACCTGGGGAGATTAATCAATCATCAAACTCCGGGCAACTTTTATACAAAACGCCATGTAGTAAATGGGACACCACGATTGTGGTTCCATGCAAGACGAACCATTGAACCAGGGGAACAGCTCTTTTACGATTATAAAGAGGACCGAGTGGAGGTGTTGAAGAAATTACCTTGGCTAGCCCCTACAAGCCAAAAGAAAACTACAAAAAGTACAGGCATTCCTTTCTTCCTAAATTTTGTTTGTTACAAGAAAGCTTGTTGTGAAAGAACACTTTATTATTGTTACAGAAAAGAATGAAGGCACTGCCACTGCTTCAACTGAAGTGAGCCAAGACTCTGCCACTGCTGTTAATGCATTTTGGGATTCCCTGGGATTGGTTCCAGCACGTCCCAATGCTCTTGTTAAGTCAAAACCATCAAAAGTTTCGTCAAAAGCTGAGTGTCGAACTAAACCAAACCCTGCAAAAGCTTCCGTAAAGCAGCTCTCTGGTTCTAAAGGTATTGTCTGAAAAATTATATGATTTGCATAGTAAACGTGTTGAAATATCTTGATCAATGCCTTATTTTTGTCCCAGGTGCATCCAGTGATCAAATAGTGGAAGCAGCAGAGACAACCACTGCTCTGCGACACTTGTCTTCAGCAGATGTATCTGTGTTAGATCTTCAGGAAAGCACTACTCCGCTTGCCATTTCCAAAGGTATGCTAACTCACTGTTTGTGCAATGCCAATCATATAGATATGCTGAATTGATTTAACGGTTTGATTTTGTTTCTTTCTAGTTGCATCAAGTGATTCTGGGCAAGAAAGTATGCCATCTAATGAGTGTTCATTGGCTGCATCAACTTCTCCAGTGAGTGCACCAAACGTGCCAAATCCTTTAGTAGCTTCCCATGAACCTCTTGCTGAAAAGCAGCTCTCCAGTATTGAAGGTATAGTGAATTTTAATTTATGTCCTATAGATATAAACTTATATGATTTGCATAAGAAACATGCCTTGAAATATCGTTATGAATGCTTTATTTTTGTCCCAGGTGCTTCCAGTGGTCAAATAGTGGAAGCAGCAGAGACAACCACTGCACCTCCACACTCGTCTTCTGCAGGTACATCTGTGTTAGATATTCCGGCAAGCACTTATCCACTTGCCAGTATCAAAGGTATGTTTACTCACTATTTGTCTAATGACAATTGCACAGATATACTGTATTAATGTAATGGCTGATTTTGTTTCTTTCTAGTTGCATCAAGTTATTCTGGGCTAGAAAGCATGCCATCTAATGAGTCTTCATTGGCTGCATCAACTTCTCCAGTGAGTGCACCAATTGTGCCAAATCCTTTAGTAGCTTCCCATGAACCTCTTGCTAAAAAGCAGCTCTCCAGTATTGAAGGTATAGTGGATTTTAATTTATGTCCTATAGATATAAACTTATATGATTTGCATAAGAAACATGCCTTGAAATATCGTTATGAATGCTTTATTTTTGTCCCAGGTGCTTTTAGTGGTCAAATAGTGGAAGCAGCAGAGACTACTCCAGTCAGTCCACCAATCGTGTCATATTCTATAATAGCTTCCCATGAACCTCCTTCTGAAAAGCAGCTCTCTAGTACTGAAGGTATAGTGAATTTTAGTTGTATGTCCTATAGAGGAAAAACTATATGATTTGCATAAGAAACATGTCTTGAAATATCTTGATCAATGCTTTATTTTTGTCCCAGGTGCATCCAGTGATCAAATAGTGGAAGCAGCAGAGGCAACCACTGCTCTGCCACACTTGTCTTCAGCAGATGTATCTGTGTTAGATCTTCAGGAAAGCACTACTCCCTTTGCCATTTCCAAAGGTATGCTAACTCACTGTTTGTGCAATGCCAATCATATAGATATGCTGAATTGATTTAACGGTTTGATTTTGTTTCTTTCTAGTTGCATCAAGTGAACTTGTGCTTAAAGTATCTTCAGGTGATGAGATTAAAGCCATGGCTGAATTTTCTGAGGAGATGAAAGCCAATGGTGATTTTTCTGGGGAGATGAAAGCCAACGGTGATTTTTCTGAGGAAATCAAAGCTGATGCTGTACTTCCTGAGGAGGGGAGTAGTGGTCAATCTTCTGATTGTCTTAATTCTTTTCTAAGCAAGTATTCTCGAGGATTTAACAGAAGTTTGCCATCGAAATGTTGCAATATTGAGAACGGAAGAGGAGTAATAGTTCCAAGGTAACCGGTTTGTTTTGATCTGTTTCCTTTTGTGGTTAATTGACTCTTTTTGGAAACTTATATGTGGGCCTTATGTTTCCAGGTGGTTTGATAATGTTTGTTCTGAATCTGCGTTATTGCTCAAAAGATCTGAATGTAAATGTATGTTGTTTTTTTTAAATGATAATTATAAGTTTTGGTGTTGTTACATTGTCTCAATCACAAGCAGTATGTTAATTTGTAATTCATTGAAATATCTTAAAATAATTTTTTTTTGTTCCAGGCCTGTCAAGTGGTATTGTAGTGGAATCAGAAAGAGCTTCTTCCCCTCAACTCACTTTTGCAGCACCTCCAATGAGCACGCCTCAGCTTCCCAGTGTTAAAGGTTTGTTTACATGTCCAATGACATTTATGTGTTGTGTATAGTATTATTGAATTAATTCTATTGCTGAATTTGTTATGTTTCAGTTGCACCTAATGAGTGTGTGATGGAAACTAATTCATCTGATGACACAACTGCTGTGAACACCACCCATTTATTGTCTGCAGCTAATGCTAAAATTGAGTCAAACTCTACAATGCCCTCCTGTCCTCCTGCTGCATTAGTCCAGCTTTCAAATGTTAAAGGTATGTTTAATGACTTTTGAATGCCCAGTAGATAAAGATTATGGGTGCTTTGTATATATATATATACATATATATATATATATCATTATTAGTCTCTTACAAATATTTAACTTAGCACATCAATGCTTTTTGTTCCAGGTGCATCCAGTGATCATGTAGTGGAAGAAGCAGGAACAGCCTCTGCACCTCCACTCTCTTCCTCACCAGGGCTATCTGTGTTAACTAACTATAGACCTAATCGTCAAGGTATTTTTTTTTAAACGATAATTATAAGTTTTGGTGTTGTTATGTTGTCTCAAACACAAGCAGTATTTTAATTTGTAATTCATTGAAATATCTTAAAATAATTTTTTTTTGTTCCAGGCCTGTCAAGTGGTATTGTAGTGGAATCAGAAAGAGCTTCTTCCCCTCAACTCACTTTTGCAGCACCTCCAATGAGCACGCCTCAGCTTCCCAGTGTTAAAGGTTTGTTTACATGTCCAATGACATTTATGTGTTGTGTATAGTATTATTGAATTAATTCTATTGCTGAATTTGTTATGTTTCAGTTGCACCTAATGAGTGTGTGATGGAAACTAATTCATCTGATGACACAACTGCTGTGAACACCACCCATTTATTGTCTGCAGCTAATGCTAAAATTGAGTCAAACTCTACAATGCCCTCCTGTCCTCCTGCTGCATTAGTCCAGCTTTCAAGTGTTAAAGGTATGTTTAATGACTTTTGAATGCCCAGTAGATAAAGATTATGGGTGCTTTGTATATATATATACATATATATATATATCATTATTAGTCTCTTACAAATATTTAACTTAGCACATCAATGCTTTTTGTTCCAGGTGCATCCAGTGATCATGTAGTGGAAGAAGCAGGAACAGCCTCTGCACCTCCACTCTCTTCCTCACCAGGGCTATCTGTGTCAACTAACTATGGACCTAATCGTCAAGGTATTTTTTTTTTTTTAAACGATCTTTGTCTGCAATCCTTGCGATCCTCTTCTGAATAAGGAAAATTGATAATTAACTCACTCAATGTTTCTATATCAAACCATCCAAGTGAAATAAAATGTTGAATATACAATTTCAAATCGTAAGCAATGATGCCTTCCATCAAATCATGTCCAATACAGAATGGCAAACCCTTAGTCACATGGAAACTTTGCAGCTTGTTTAATTCAGAGTCAAATTTTACCCCTTGGCAACTTTTAACTGAGCCATCCGTTCTGATCTTCACTTTCCGAAGGGCTCTGTCATGGGATTCCTTCGTTCGATTTCTGAAAAGTCTTACTTCACCACCTGGCTTATTGTACAGTTTCCTTGTAAGAAGGCAATGACGACAAAAGTAATGAGAACGACTGAAATTCTCAATGAAGCCACCGATACCATGACTTCCAAGATTATCCCCAGCAATGAAGGCGATACCAGCTTTTACAATTCCAACACCAGGTATTTCTGTTCCCTCTTCCATTCTCTTCAATTCTTCTAACACTTTTCCAAATATCTCTTTATGGTTGAAGTCACAGTCTCGGACAAGTGCAACAAGCTGGATGGCATCCTTTTTATAACGAATTTCACATGGTAGGTTACCAAAGGCCATGTAAACTGCAAGAATTTTATGTTTAAGATTTTTGGCTGGGCCAATTGCACATACAAGTTCAAATCCATCTTGGTAGAGTATAATAGGAACTGCATCAGGATTTTCTTGAAAAAAGGGATTTGATTTAAAAGCTTGTCCATCAAAGAAATCTCTAGAACAACCATCTTGTGAGAATGGAGGTTTTTTGATACAAAATTTCCATGACTTATTTTGAAAAGCAGCAATTAATGACTGATCTGGAGGCACAAAGTAAAAGAAACTGCCATTATTGAGAGGAACCTGAATAGGTTCAACAAAACAAAAATTATTCTTGTAGAATAGTTTTCTCATGTAAACACTGCGCAAAAGATGGCAAGATTCCATAACATCGTTACATGAAGATGTAAGAGAAAGAACTTCGGATAAAGTTTCTTCTGGAATTTGTGCACTTTTCATGTTACAAACTAAACTGTCCATGAAGCAACGTTGGAAATCCTGTAACAGGTTCTTCATTTCTGAGTAAACAACTTGGGTAACGACACCAGAAACCATATGCTTGTATTCTAGCTTTTGGAAAAATTGAGCTAAAGCAACAGTTCTATCTTCTCCTGGTGGGTTGAGGGTTTCCTCATGCTCATGCATAAAGTCTTGGTTAACTACATCTAAATCAGAAAACAGATATGCATCCTCCATCAAATCTGGTGGTTCAGCAGGAGTCAAGACTGAGGGTTCATCTTGTGTCAAAGGAACCATTGTTCTGTGCTTCCTTGACATATGTCCAGTTAGGGAGCGATAGGAGTTAAATTGTTTCAAACAACCAGTAGACGGACAAGGCACTGAAGTTGCAGATTTGAAGTGATCCTTGAGATGCATTGAAAAATCTCTATCATGAAAAAATTGTTGGCCACATGATGAAACAAGGCATTTGTACTTGCCGCTTGGATTGCGCACAGAAGATTTCTTGAACAGGGCATGTTGAGTTTGTGCAACATAAACTCTGTGGTTGCGGATAATGTGGAAACGCAAAGCACTTTCAGTGGTAAAGGAGCTTTTGCATCGGCCCAACCCGCAGATGAGGTACTTGGAGATGTGGCGATGGTACTTCAGGTGAAATAGGTGTGCTCTTACACTTTTGGCCTTGTGGGCGCAGTGAGAGCAATGATAGCACTTGTTGTCATCTGAAATAAAAGAAACAAAACAAAATTAGTTGAACATTGTTTTGAAAAAGCAACCAATCTAAATGATGACCATTCATTCACTTACCCATGATGAAATGAAAATGAAACACTTTGGTTTAAAAGCCTCAGCGACTGCAGTCTTAATGGTCACATTCTTAGGAGAGCGACATGATAATTGTTGTTTCCTGTAGGAGGAGAAAATAGAAAAACAGAGCTTAACTTCAAATTCAAAGAAACTGATCCCAAATAATCCTCAATGAACATTTATTTACTTACCCATGTTGGAATAAAATGAAGCACGGTCACAGTTCTTAGGGGTTGCTCGAGGAAAACCAACTTATCATTAGAAGGAGTTAGGAGGCCACAGCCTACACGCCCACTGAGAAAGTGATAACAGTTGTTTACTGGAAGAGGAGAAAAGAACATAAGTTAGTTTCATGTTAACTTAAAAGAAACTAATCCTAAGAAATCCTTACTAAGAAACTAATTGGTAGGATCGTAGCTACGATGAACATTCATTTACTTACCCATGTTGGAATAATATGAAGCACGGTCACAGTTCTTGGAGGTTGCTCGAGGGAAACCGACTTTTCATTGGAAGGAGTTTAGAGGCCACAGCTTCCACGCCCACTGGGACAACTTGTTCTGTCTGTGTCAAAAACAATGTGACTGACTGGACTAGAGAGATAAAAGGGTTAGGTTCTGGACCGGAAATTGGAAACCACTGCCACGGTATGACAAATTCCTACTGCAGTCCAGTTTTTTTTGCGCGCCAGACGAAAAATTTATAATGCGCGGGAAGTCCGAATGGGGGGAAATCCGCACTCTGAGTTTTAAAATCTGGACTTAAAATTCCAAAACGAAGTTTGCGACCAGCCCACCCTGAAAATTCAGACACCGAAGTCCAAAAGGACTTCTTTAGACTGCAGAGACTGAAAATTTGCACCACTGGCCCCAAAATTTCAGACTCTCTATTCTAAAAGCGATTTTTCAGACCACGAGGTGTAAAATTAAGACCAACTGTCTGAAAATTCTGACTAAAGTCTGAATTCCAGATTCAGACCACTAGGTCTGAAAAAAAGAGTCTGAATTTTCAGACTTTTTTTAACAGTGAAAGTCATCGTCGCCAATCGCACTGGGACTATGCGGGATCGCAAGGGCACGCTCTAAACCGGTCCTCTGCTTCAATAGGAACGCGAAATTCGACTTTGACTTTTCGTGTTTTCGGCACTTTACGTAGCACGACGCTAAAGAATCTCCTCAAAGTCACCGTCGCAAACCGCACTGGGACTGTGCGGGATCGCAAGGGCACGCTCTAAATCGGTCCTCTGCTTCGAAAGGAACTGGAAAATCGACTTTGATTTTCCGTGTTTACGGCACTTCACGTAGCACGACGCTAAAGAATCATCTCAAAAGTCATCGTCGCCAATCGCACTAGGACTATGCGGGATCGCAAGGGCACGCTCTAAATCGGTCCTCTGCTTCAATAGGAACGCGAAATTCGACTTTGACTTTTCGTGTTTTCGGCACTTCACGTAGCACGACGCAAAAGAATCTCCTTAAAAGTCATCGTCGCCAATCGCACTGGGACACTGCGGGATAGCAAAGGCACGCTCTAAATCGGTCCTCTGCTTTAACAGGAACACGAAATTCGACTTTGACTTTCCGTGTTTTTGGCACTCCACGTAGCACGACGCTAAAGACTCTCCTCAAAAGTCATCGTCGCCAATCGCACTGGGACTATGCGGGAACGCAAGGGCACGCTCTAAATCGGTCCTCTGCTTCAATAGGAACGCGAAATTCGACTTTGACTTTCCGTGTTTTCGGCACTTTACGTAGCACGACGCTAAAGAATCTCCTCAAAAGTCATCGTCGCCAATCGCACTGGGACTATGCGGGATCGCAAGGGCACGCTCTAAATCGGTCCTCTGCTTCAATAGGAACGCGAAATTCGACTTTGACTTTCCGTGTTTTCGGCACTTCACGTAGCACGACGCTAAAGAATCTCCTCAAAAGTCATCGTCGCCAATCGCACTGGGACTGTGCGTGAACGCAAGGGCACGCTCTAAATCAGTCCTCTGCTTCAATAGGAACGCGAAATTCGACTTTGACTTCCCGTGTTTTCGGCACTTCACGTAGCACGACGCTAGAGAATCTCCTCAAGAGTTATTTTCGCAAATCGCACTGGGACTATGCGGGATCGCAAAAGCACGCTTTAAATCGGTCCTCTGCTTTAACAGAAACGCGAAATTTGACTTTGACTTTTCGTGTTTTCGGCACTTCACGTAGCACGACGCTAAAGAATCTCCTCAAAAGTCATCGTCGCCAATCGCACTGGGACTATGCGGGATCGCAAGGGCACGCTCTAAACCGGTCCTCTGCTTCAATAGGAACGCGAAATTCGACTTTGACTTTTCGTGTTTTCGGCACTTCACGTAGCACGACGCTAAAGAATCTCCTCAAAAGTCATCGTCGCCAATCGCACTGGGACTATGCGGGATCGCAAGGGCACGCTCTAAATCGGTCCTCTGCTTCAATAGGAACGCGAAATTCGACTTTGACTTTTCGTGTTTTCGGCACTTACGTAGCACGACGCTAAAGAATCTCCTCAAAGTCATCCGTCGCCAACCGCACTGGGACTATGCGGGATCGCAAGGGCACGCTCTAAATCGGTCCTCTGCTTCAAAAGGAACGCGAAAATCGACTTTGATTTTCCGTGTTTTCGGCACTTCACGTAGCACGACGCTAAAGAATCTCCTCAAAAGTCATCGTCGCCAATCGCACTGGGACTATGGGGGATCGCAAGGGCACGCTCTAAACGGTCCTCTGCTTCAATAGGAACGCGAAATTCGACTTTGACTTTTCGTGTTTTCGGCATTTTACGTAGCACGACGCTAAAGAATCTCCTCAAAGTCACGTCCCCAAACCGCACTGGGACTTGCGGGATCGCAAGGGCACGCTCTAAATCGGTCCTCTGCTTCAAAGGAACGGAAATCGACTTTGATTTTCGTGTTTCGGCACTTCACGTAGCACGACGCTAAAAAATCTCCTCAAAAGTCATCGTCGCCAATCGCACTGGAACTATGCGGGATCGAAAGGGGCACGCTCTAAATCGGTCCTCTGCTTCAAAAGAAACGCGAAATTCGACTTTGACTGTCCGTGTTTCGACACTTCACGTAGCACGACGCAAAGAATCTCCTCAAAAGTCATCGTCGCCAATCGCACTGGGACTATGCGGGATCGCAAGGGCACGCTCTAAATCGGTCCTCTGCTTCAAAGGAACGGAAATTCGACTTTGACTTTTCGTGTTTTCGGCACTTCACGTAGCACGACGCAAAAGAATCTCCTAAAAGTCATCGTCGCCAATCGCACTGGGACTGCGGGACGCAAGGGCACGCTCTAAATCGGTCCTCTGCTTCAAAGGAACGCGAAATTCGACTTTGACTTTCCGTGTTTTGGCATTTCACGTAGCACGACGCTAAAAAATCTCCTCAAAGTCATCGTCGCCAATCGCACTGGGACTATGCGGGACGCAAGGGCACGCTCTAAATCGGTCCTCTGCTTCAATAGGAACGCGAAATTCGACTTTGACTTTCCGTGTTTTCGGCACTTACGTAGCACGACGCTAAAGAATCTCCTCAAAAGTCATCGTCGCCAATCGCACTGGGACTATGCGGGATCGCAAGGGCACGCTCTAAATCGGTCCTCTGCTTCAATAGGAACGCGAAATTCGACTTTGACTTTCCGTGTTTTCGGCACTTCACGTAGCACGACGCAAAGAATCTCCTCAAAAGTATCGTCGCCAATCGCACTGGGACTATGCGGGACGCAAGGGCACGCTCTAAATCGGTCCTCTGCTTCAATAGGAACGCGAAATTCGACTTTGACTTTCCGTGTTTTCGGCACTTCACGTAGCACGACGCTAAAGAATCTCCTAAAAAGTCATTCGCCAATCGCACTGGGACTATGCGGGATCGAAAGGGGCACGCTCTAAATCGGTCCTCTGCTTTAAAACGCGAAATTCGACTTTGACTTTTCGTGTTTTGGGCACTTCACGTAGCACGACGCTAAAGAATTCCTAAAAAGTCATCGTCGCCAATCGCACTGGGACTATGCGGGATCGCAAGGGCACGCTCTAAACGGTCCTCTGCTTCAATAGGAACGCAAAATTCGACTTTGACTTTTCGTGTTTTCGGCACTTCACGTAGCACGACGCAAAAGAATCTCCTAAAAAGTCATCGTCGCCAATCGCACTGGGACTATGCGGGATCGCAAGGGCACGCTCTAAATCGGTCCTCTGCTTCAATAGGAACGCGAAATTCGACTTTGACTTTCGTGTTTTCGGCACTTCACGTAGCACGACGCTAAAGAATCTCCTCAAAAGTCATCGCCCAATCGCACTGGGACTTGCGGGACGCAAGGGCACGCTCTAAATCGGTCCTCTGCTTCAATAGGAACGCGAAATTCGACTTTGACTTTCGTGTTTTCGGCACTTCACGTAGCACGACGCTAAGAATCTTCAAAAGTCATCGTCGCCAATCGCACTGGGACTATGCGGATCGCAAGGGCACGCTCTAAATCGGTCCCTGCTTCAATAGGAACGCGAAATTCGACTTTGATTTTTCCGTGTTTTGGCACTTCACGTAGCACGACGCTAAAATCTCCTCAAAGTATGTCGCCAATCGCACTGGGACATGCGGGATCGCAAGGGCAGCTCTAAATCGGTCCTC
Source organism: Thrips palmi (assembly GCF_012932325.1). Classification (NCBI taxonomy): domain Eukaryota; kingdom Metazoa; phylum Arthropoda; class Insecta; order Thysanoptera; family Thripidae; genus Thrips; species Thrips palmi. Next base: position 334,611 of record NW_023144625.1, on the reverse strand, counting down.
TGCTTCAATAGGAACGCGAAATTCGACTTTGATTTTCGTGTTTTCGGCACTTCACGTAGCACGACGCAAAAGGGATCCCTAAAAAGTCATCGCCCAATCGCACTGGGACTTGCGGGACGCAAGGGCACGCTCTAAATCGGTCCTCTGCTTCAATAGGAACGCGACATTCGATTTTGACTTTTCGTGTTTTCGGCACTTCAAGTAGCACGACGCTAAAGAATCTTTTCAAAAGTCATCGTCGCCAATCGCACTGGGACTATGCTGGATCGCAAGGGCACGTTCTAAATCGGTCCTTTGCTTCAATAGGAACGCGAAATTCAACTTTCACTTTTCGTCTTTTCGGCACTTTACGTAGCACGACGCCAGATAATCTCCTCAAGAGTTATTGTCGCCAATTGCACTGGGACTATGCGGGATCGCAAGGGCAAGCTCTAAATCGGTCCTCTGCTTCAATAGGAACGCGAAATTCGACTTTGACTTTGCGTGTTTTCGGCACTTCACGTAGCACGACGCTAAAGGATCTCGTCAAAAGTCATCGACACCAATCGCACTGGGACTGTGCGGGAACGCAAAGGCACGCTCTTAACAGATGAGGCCAAGGGTGTGGTGGGGAGGCAGGTAGTCCATCACCTTCTCCACTCCTTGCATCACCCCTGGCCTCATCTGTTTATGTTAATTTGTTTATTTCCTTAACTTGATACAACCTCAGCGATTCAATTATATATATCTACTCAAAAGATTGTCAGTCTTGAAGTAAAATAAAAAACAATTAGGTCTAGACTTGCAAGTTTTAGTTCGGAATCAAGTCTTACAAGGAACTGTACTCATTTTGGACATTCAAGCTTATTGTGGGTCTGCAATTTGGAGACACTGCTAATTAACTGTTTATCACTGAAAGTCTCGTCATGTGAATTTTGTGGGAAAATGTGATATGATTGATCTAACTGTTTCTCCTTATTTTTCTAGGAGGCAAGAATGTGGTTCTGATTGCTCTCTTAGCACACATTCGTCCGAGTCACAGGCGCACAGTGGGCTAAAACGCCCTTTTAGGCGCTCAAAACCTCTTTATTAAAAATCGTTTAAACGGGCAAACTTTGTCTCCATCGGATAGGAAATTTTCCGCAGATTTCAAATCTGGTCTTATTTTTATTGTCAGACCAAAACTACGACCACTACAGGCCGTCAAAGTTAAAACTTGTGATAATGTGTTATTTTTAGTAAAAAATGCAACAAAACGCCACAGCGATTTTGACGGCTTTGCATCTAGATTTTGAACCTCCGGCGGTTCCATTTTAAAGAACAAGTATTCCCGTTCAAAATGATATCCGAGTTATCTTCCTGCGATAATTTGAAGGGTGTTGGTGTGCATATAATCGCTTTATTTGTATAATTTTTACTTTAAAAACAAAAGTTTGAGATCTACTATAGAATCAAGCACTATCAAGCAGGTTTCAGCGCTGGAAATTATCAACCTATGTGTCAATTGAAAGGATCAACAGAGAAAACCTGCGCATATTTGCGCAAACAGTAATACGCGGCTGTGAAACATTAAAAAATTGGCAATTTTCCCTTTTGATAGAAAATGCGTCCCAACGAAGAAAGAATCCAAGCAACCGTGTCTCCATCCCAACCGTCCCTTGTCTTTTTACGTGCTATTTGGCTCCTTTTCCCTAGCCCCCCTGCCCCTTCTCTTCAACTAACACTCAAAGGCCACCCGGAAGTGCAACAGAATTGATGGGAATGCAGATCTTCTGACTGCAATGTTGTTTCATCTGATTCTGTGATCAGCTCTTTCAGAAAAAAAAACTAAAGCCAAGTCTTAAAAACTGTGTGCCACAGTTCTTTCACTTATAGTTGGCCCCTTTGATGACCAGGCTAATGAGCCTGCCATGTTATTGTTCCATGAAGAGTAAAATGATACATCATTTAAAAATTGGTTTTAGGAAATTGAAGTTTGACAGTTGTTATAAAATCTGTAGCCATGATTTTTTACAGTATTGTTTTTAAGAACGTACATATAATTTAAGTGATGTTTTTGACTCCTTTTTGACTCCTTTAAGCAGTTTTCAATTGTTTCGTCTGAAATTTACATTTAAAAACAACAATATGTTTTGCATTGATCTAGTGGAAAGAGAGACTGCTCCCGCAGACTCAGAAATATACAACATAAAAATACGATTATATTAAATCAATTTTCGGTGAACCACGGCTGAGATAAGGTCACACTTGCCGCCGCTTGTTCAAAATTTTGTAAAGTAAGACCAAAAGAGGGTCTGTACCAAATTTGGAAAATATACGATCGAAAATGGCTGAAATGTAGGTTTTGAGCGTCTAAAAGGGCGTTTTAGCCCACTGTGAGGCGCCCAGAAGTGGGCAAGGTAAGGGAGGGTGGGGCACCTAGTGACACTTTTTGGATTTTGGCACTCACTCCGATACTGTGCGAGAAATGAATCGGCTTACACCTCAGAAGGTTGCTTTGATCCTTCCTTGATCGCAAAAACATGATGTGGCGTTTTGACAACACCTATTTCTATTATTTACATAGCTTCCCGCAGACCTCTGCACTTGTCACTTGGTGCCCCAGCCCGGGGCACCTAGTGACAGGTCATATAACTCACATTACCAGCATAGAGCGACGCTCCAGCTTATTAAATCTGTTTTAGACTCTTAAGCTTTTGAAATATCAAACCATTCTGAACGGCGTCATTTTTCCCAAGAAACTGCATTTTACTACATTGCCAATCAAATTCAATGTTCTACGAAATTATGTCGTACAAATTAGTCTCATTTATGTTTCGTTGTGTGACAATCGGTGACAATTTACTTCGCGGTTGCCAAACCGATGTTTTGAAACGTTTAAATCGTTGAAATACGGTACATAAAGTGTGTCTGTCACTACCTGCCCCGGGGGCTCATTTCCGTTCAAAATTTGATATTAAGGAAATGAAATCATATGTTTGAGCTGTTTCAGCAAAAACAACTTACTAAAGGTCCTTATTATTGATTAAAAGTGCCAGAACGATCGGCAGTGCCGTGTACTGGAAGAATAGCGAGAAAACATTTTGTGAAAAAGTCGTAAAATCTGTGATTTTGGGTATTTATTTTTTTGCTTTTATTCTAGGAGCTAAACCATTTTGTTCAAAGTCTCACTTTCACTTGAACATGATTCCACAGCACAAGACCTTTAGATAAGCCACCTGAAGGTGTCTGAAAGTGCCATAGGGTGGCCAGGGCACCCCTGTGTCACTAGGTGCCCCTGTCACTAGGTGCCCCACCCTCCCTTATCTGCTGCACTCTGACCAAAAATGACGATAAATCCTGGATAATTTTTTTGCCCAACTTTACCGTACTTAAAAAACCAGTATCCACCGTACAGTCTATAGTATTTACCGTACTTGTTTTACAAAATATTCCGTAGTTTTTTAACAGTAGTTACCGTTTTTTCGTACAGTCCATGCCGTAGGAAGGACCAGATCTGGTCCCAACATGGGCCGCTCCCAGGAATTGTCCACATCAGGATCTTGAAAAAAGGAGGTCGACCGACTGAAAAATTTTATTGCACCTTTCGATAGGTCTCGTCAAGACATTTTCAACGAGTGGTCGGAAGGGGGGTCCAGGAGTCCGACTTCAGCAGTTACGTGCATCAGGATCTTGAAAAACGAGAGTCGACCGACTGAAATAAATTATAGCAGTTTTTGATAGGTATTAAAAGTACGGGATTGCCGGGTAAATAAGTACGGGATTCCTTGTAAAAAAAGTACGGTGTTGCCTGTAAAAAAAGTACGGTATTGCCTGTAAAAAAACGACGGTATTGCCTGTTAAAAAAAAGTACGGTGAAGTCTGGAGTAATCAGTGCAGGATTTACCGTGATCTTTTCTCGCAGTGTGCTTCTGCTCGAGACAGCTATCTTCTCCATCTTACGGTGAGTAAATTTTTAGCTTTATAGTATTTTATCTCATATTTTAAATCAAACTCCTTTTTGAATAATTGTTTTGTTTGTTTTTGTCTTTTAGAGTGGCCTTGATTTAAGAAACGTGATTAAAAGTCACCGATCTGACAAGCTCGTTGAGGTGTCTGGAGGTGGGCAGCCTCTAATAGTCGTTGTTGGGGCCACTATTACCCAAATTAGCAAGATCTATGTTTCAATAGCTGACTTGGTGTACGAAGTTCCTTGTGCCTTGACAGCGTTGGACATCTGCTTCAAGGCCTTTGTTGCTCTACATATGTCATTCCCCCCTGAAAGTGGGCACATCTGGCTTACCTTGCAGAAGGTTTTATACAAGTTAACAACAGAGTGGGACTTAAAGAGTGATATGAGACACTCTTGGATAGACTTCTATGGGTTTTAAGACACCTATTATTTATATGTCCATTGCTTCTACTTCTGTGCTTCTGTTTCTACTTCTCAATATTTTTTATTGAGTGCTTGCTCATTAGTTTGTTTGTATGCCAGGTTCTATGCCTCTTTCTTTATTGTTACTTCTCAATATCGTTTATTGAGTGCTTGCTTGTTGGTTATTGGTTGGTTTATATACCTGGTTCTATGCCTCATTCTTTGTTTTGACTTGCTTATTAGATTAAAATTATTTTTTCATCATGTATACTTGTTATCTGTGTCAAGCTCAATTTGCCTCTACAGATTTACTGAAGGCGCACTTTGTTTTTGGCCCTCACTCAGCCCATATGCTGAGTTCATTCACCTGTGCCCAAGGCAACTGTAGAATGCGCTTAGGCTCTCTTAAAGTGTTTATTTCTCATCTTAAAAATGCACATGGCGCTGCACCTGGCCCCATTCTATTACCTGACGAAGTGAACGAAGTGAATGAAGTTAACCAACATCCAAATGAGTATTTTGACGATCATAATATAAATGAGAACATTGAAAATGTGCCTGAAGGTGGTGGTGGAGACAGAGACCCTCCCATAGAGCCGATAAGTGTCGAAAATTTTATTAGAGTAATCTGTAAGAATTCAGCGGTTCTTGCTGCTTCTCTGAGCTCCATACCCAATGTTAATCGTACAAATATTACAACTTTCATCGCTCTTGTGTCTGGCTTTTTGCAATGTGGTATTGTTTCCGCATTAAAAGATGAGGTTGTTAATTTATTTGATTTGTGTGATAACCCTGACATTCGGGCAGAAGTTGCAGATGTTAAAGTTATGTTCGACCTCTTATCAGACCCCTTCGAATCAATTGCTTCAGAATATCGCAGACTTGCTTCTGCTGAAGATGATGGTCATTTCATAAAACCTGAGCCTTATGTAATGTTCCATAGGGACAAATATGAAAACAAAAATGGGCATGTAGCTTTAATCAGAGAACCTGCTTCAGGACAAATTGTACATTTAGGCAGTGTGTTAAAGTTTCTGTTTGAAATACCTTTCATGTTTGACAGTGTGTATGATTACATGAACTCTCTTCTGAATGACCGAGATGTCATTCAAAATTTCATCCAGGGTGAATTGTGGCAGGAAGAGCTGGCCAGTTTTGAGGGCAAAATAGCGATTCCTCTTCACATGCATTTCGATGACTACGAATCTGGCAATTGTTTAGGTAGTCATGCTGGGGACAAAGCACTTGGTGCCTTGTATGCATCAGTTCCATGTCTGCAGAGGACCGATTTAGAGCGTGCCTTTGCTATCCCGCAGTGTCCCAGTGCGATTGGCGACGATGACTTTTGAGGAGATTCTTTAGCGTCGTGCTACGTGAAGTGCCGAAAACACGAAAAGTCAAAATCAAATTTCGCGTTTCTGTTAAAGCAGAGGACCGATTTAGAGCGTGCCCTTGCGATCCCGCATAGTCCCAGTGCGATTGGCGACAATAACTCTTGAGGAGATTCTCTAGCGTCGTGCTACGTGAAGTGCCGAAAACACGGAAGGTCAAAGTCGAATTTCGCGTTCCTATTGAAGCAGAGGACCGATTTAGAGCGTGCCCTTCCGTTCCCGCACAGTCCCAGTGCGATTGGTGTCGATGACTTTTGAGGAGATCCTTTAGCGTCGTGCTACGTGAAGTGCCGAAAACACGCAAAGTCAAAGTCGAATTTCGCGTTCCTATTGAAGCAGAGGACCGATTTAGAGCGTGCCCTGGCGATCCCGCATAGTCCCAGTGCGATTGGCGACGATGACTTTCGAGGAGAGTCTTTAGCGTCGTGCTACGCGGAGTGCCGAAAACACGGAAAGTCAAAGTCGAGTTTCGCGTTCCTGTTAAAGCAGAGGACCGATTTAGAGCGTGCCTTTGCTATCCCGCAGTGTCCCAGTGCGATTGGCGACGATGACTTTTAAGGGGAGGTTCTACTGAAAATATTGCATTTTTCAAATTGAGACCCAGTGTAAAAATTTGTTGCAGATGTATAGTAATACATAGTTAATGGTCAAACATGAAATTTAGAGCCCAATACCTCCCTCCAAATCCAGTCGAAGAGGTTTTTTCAGCCTATTGTAGCAATATCTTAAAATATTCTCCTACGCAAAGCATTTCAACGTAAACTGATGTTCTGGACATTTTTCACTTCTTTGGCTCATATGCAATAAAGCGTGGCATCACCAAGACATGGGACCCAACAAATTTATTTTGGCGTTGCTTTTCAGAAAAAAAGTTACTAAAATATCAAAAATTTTAACATTTTCTTGAAATTTTAATGACATGCTGTCTTAAAAACACAGCTTATGCTTTTGTAATGGTCCCAGTATCTTACTAATGCCACGGTTTATCAATTATGAACCAAAGAAGTGAAAAATGCCCAGAACATCAGTTTACGTTGAAATACTTTGCGTAGGAGAATTTTTCAAGTTACGACTGGAAATAGCAGAAAATTCCTCTTCGACTGGGTTGGGGGCTAGGTATTGCTCTCCAAACTTCAAATTTAACTATTTACTGTGAAATACTTTAAATTTACAATGAATATTGATAATGGGACTCAATTTGAAGAAAGTAAGATTTTCAGTAGAACCTCCCCTCAAGGAGATTCTTTTGCGTCGTGCCCTAGTAGCACGGACCCCTCGCCCTACACTCGCCTCCGCCGCGCCTCGGCGACACCCGATAATCGCCGCGGAGTCAATCTCGAAAGTGCCGACCGCCAGGCGCCTTCACGAGCACCACAGCACCCACCCGCTCCGACATCTTGGCGACCCTCTCACAATGTTGGCGCACGTTAACCTGTAGGCCCTGCCTACTGCTTTCGCGGCGATGGTGCCGGGGCGACGCTCGGAGGCACGGTCACGCCCCACGACGAGCAAGACGCCGGCGAGGTGAACACGCCAGCTGCCCGGCGCGGGGTGTCGCGGCGATGGCGCCGGGGCGACGCTCGGAGGCACGTTCACGCCCCACGACGTGCAAGACGCCGGCGAGGTGAACACGCCAGCTGCCCGGCGCGGGGTGTCGCGGCGATGGCGCCGGGGCGACGCTCGGAGGCACGTTCACGCCCCACGACGTGCAAGACGCCGGCGAGGTGAACACGCCCGCTGCCCGGGGCGGGGTGTCGCGGCGATGGCGCCCGGGGGGACGCCGGAGGGGACGTTTACCCCACGACGTGCAAGACGCCGGGGAGGTGAACACGC